>NW_006159750.1:3793929-3823742 GCF_000334495.1 Tupaia belangeri chinensis
CTGCCCAGGGGAGATAGCCGCAGAGCAATCCCTTCTCCTTCATTGTCACCTCAGAATTTGGGGCATGCACACACACACACTTTGCACGGTTTTTAAGCCTCTGGGTCTGGGACTCAAACTGCACAGTTGGCCAAGTGGGATCTAGCCACCTTGACCACCAGGCTACAGCCTGGCCCAAGATTTCCATCTTTAGAAGAAATACAGGACCCATCTTGGCCAAGCAATGTTAATGCTTCAACAAGGACTATTAATGAACACAGGAATCGCAAATATGAATGAGGAGAACAAACTAGGCCTAAGTACAAAGTACTTTTAATGAAAAGTAAGTAATTAAGAGAATGATAAAAAGCAATTAATGTACATAAACTGGCAAAATTCAACACAGTCATATCCTTTTTCAAATTGCTTTTAAAATTCTAGGTATTATTTCCATACACTATAATATTCTTATTGGTAATATACTTTTTCATGATTAAAAGGAAATGATGTAGCAAAAATAAGAAATAGGGGACACCGTACTGCTCTGTGAGACTGACCCAGAGGGGAAGATTCTGGGTTCTTGTGTAGAGACCTCCCTGAACACGTCAGGTACACTCACACGCACATACACATACATACACACGGGCCAGGGCTGGCTGAGGCTGGGGGGTGGGTCACAGTGTAAGACCCTACTGTGGGTGGCTGTCTGTCTCTCTCACTAAAGAAAGAAACTTTTTAAAAGAACTTAAAAACATTCTATCACTTTAATTAAGTTGGAGGGTTTTTTTAAAAAGTTTATTTATTCCTTCTGGGAATAAGAAAAGGGGGATGCAGAGAAAGGGAAAGAAGAAGAATTCCTACAAGGTGCCCATGCCATAATCCACCCCAAGTTCCAGCCAGCCTGGACCATGGGCCTGCAGGCATGCCCAGTGTACTTAGGGAGTCCCTAACACAGGGGATTCCCCACGGGTGTCCAGGTGCCTTCCCCCTGCACTCCACTTGACCCACACTGGAGGCCACTTTTGGCCCTCTCTCAAATCTCACAATGAGATCTCACAGTTCATGGTCCAATTTCCAACCAATGAAGGGCTGCCCCCACAATTATCCTTAATACCAAAACACTACAACATCAGACATGTCACTGCTGCAATCCAAGATGCTACCCCCAATGATCAGGGCACATATAGATTTTTTTCTCCACATAATACCTTTTCTTTTTTTTAGCTACACAATATTTTATAACATAAAAGGTTATAATACATTTAGTCAATACCCTATTATTAAATACATGAAGCTTTTCCTCAATTGATCACAAATATGAACAATAAAAAGAATACTTATACTTCTAAATATTTGTGTGTAATCATTTCCTGATAAGTTCCTGGAAGTGATGTTACTAGGTCAAAGAGTATAAACACATTTAAAGTTCCTGATAAATGCTGCTAAATTGTGACAGAATTTTTTTATTACTTCCTTACAAATAAGCTGTTCTACATTGTTCACAAAGCTGAATGGAACCTTCCCATAGGAAGGGGATGGGTGCATTATCAGATTGTACCTCTGAGTCTCAAGAAGTACTTTGAAGGGCCCTTGTGATTTTCTCCCCATTAAAGCGATTCTTGTGTGATTTTTGGCCACTGAAAAATAAGCAAAGTCTAATAGTTCCTGTCTTTAAACTATTTCTTGAAAGTTTCTTTTATCCACTGTCCATTCAGCAACATTTTGGGGATGGAGTCTTCACTATAATTAGATACAACTAAAGAATCTGGAAAATCGACACTACCTACCCACCCATTGGTGGAGGAGCACAGAATGAATGAAATATTTAAACACATCCAACGAAGGAGATCACATCTCCAGAGAGAAAAGAGTGGGACCGTGTAGGCTTCAGCTTCTTGGACCCTGAACACTTCGCACAACACGGTCACAGGTGTCCTCTGGACTCTCAGGATCCTTCACACGTCTCTAATTTGTAGGCAAGTCAAGGTGCAAATATTTGATGCGCATTTACAATGTGCAAGACCTGTTTTAAATATTTTTAAGGAAACTTCAATCTATAAATCCAAGAGGTTATAAAGAAAGGAAGAGGACCAGAAAAAATGTATTCAAAATACATCTGGAAATGGGAGAAAACAGTCCAACAACATTCCAAAACAATGGTATAAAATTCACTAGGTAAATGCACTAATTTGTGCAATTATTACAAGTCACGATGCATTTTTAGTAGACAAATAGCATTTTATCTTGTACCTTAGAATACCAGATTTGCATTCCATCTGCAGTTCTTTCCCAAATAACCCAAACATAAAACTGAGAACAAAAAAAAATTTTTAAACATCTTTTTATTTTTGTATATTATAGCAAAAGAAATCTGTAAAATGTCTGACAATCTGCATTTCCTGGAGAAACACTACTAAAAAGGCTTCAAAAATAGTCACGCTACAGCATAATGTATTGCTATCACAAAATGACGTGCCATAGTAAAACAGCACATTTGTGATGACAAAATGTTTCTAGAAGTTTATGTTTTCATCAAGATCACATTTTCTAAAATGTCTTCTCCCTTCTTGGCAAACAGTTTTGCCACAAAAGAGCACACTTATTAAAACTCTGCTGGCAGATCCAGTAGGTGGCATAGTGGCTAAGGCACTGGACTCCCACATGACCGACAGCAGTTCAAGTCCAGGACCTGGTGGCTTGCTTTCTCACTCTCTCTTTCTCTCTTTTTCTGTCTTTCTCTGATGAACACACATGCTCTATAGCAATTTTAAATCATAATAAATAAATAAAATAAATAATTTGAAACAAAAAAACTCTACTGGCAAATTGCTGCTAAGAGGGCAAGCCCTCTTGACACGTGAACTCCAGGGGCAGCAGGCTGGATGAGGGCTGTCAGCCTAGAACCCAAGTTCCAGCCTCTAAAAGTGGGGAAGAGCCATTACAGCATTCCTACCCTTATGGGGGTGGGGGAGGAGGCAGCTCATGTCTCTCCCTCAGCACTTCCTGCACCTCGGAGCCACAGAAAACCACAAAGCCAGGACAAAAGGGAAATACACACAAAGCAGGGTCAGGAGCTATGCATTATTTCCCGAAACCAGAGGAGAATAAAAGTCTTGTCCAAGGAACAGAGCTGCTCAGACTCTGCAGTCAATTTTCAATTTCACAAACTCTATTTTCATCTATTATTAAAGAACTTGTGATCACTCTTAGTTGGTATGGCCCATGCGAAGTTTCGTATTTTATGAAAACTTATGAGATATCACATACTCTCATTTGAATGTTGCTTTAATCATTATATTTGTGTGACAAGACTAAAGTCTGTTCTCTTATGATTTAGCCTGGTTCGCTTAGTAAACCTAGAGGACAGTTTCTCTTTGGTGCTTTATCTGAAAAATCTTATGCTTCTATCCAAACATACCGCCAAATAGGTAATCCCATTACAGCAAACCATCCAAACACATTTTTCTCCATTCTTCCAGGATATCCTGAGATCACCCCACAATGAACAGTGAGAGACAGCAGGAAAACGGGTAACAAACAGGAATCGTGTGCAAGAGCACCAGACGTGAGGGAAGGAAGATGACAAAAGAGAACGGCAGCACAGAAAACCACTGACACGATGTTAAATTAAATTAAAAGAAAAGGGCAAAGTCAAAAAATGATAAGCAGTCAGGAAAGAATAGATTAGAAACATTCTTCCAAAGATCATTTTATTTCAGAACATCTGGATAATTCAACTTTTAACTTACTTCCTCACTCAAGAATATGTTCTGAATTAACAGGCGATTTTAATTATTTTTAAAAAGGCCACAATTTAATTTTCCTCTAATATATTGTGTGTCACATAGAGAACATGAAAGAAATAATACCAATGGGGTTTTGTTGTTATTTTTCAATCAGATTCCATGCTCATGAAACAAAGTCTTCACTATTCTAAAGCTGATTAGAAAGTAAACAAATATCTTAAAAAGGTCACATCAAGTGACGTCCCTGAGAATCATTCTGTGCCTTATATTCACGGGTGGCCTGGGCCAAAGAGCATGAGTTCAACTATCACAACTATGCAGGATATGACATCAAGAGTGACAAATGACCTACACATGAAGAAATAGGTTAATATTTTGTTTAAAACTAGGATGACATTTGGGGAAGCCTTGCATATAAAAGCAAATTGGAAAAAAATATTGCTAGACCCCCAAATAAGCAAGCACTGAGAATAATGCTTATCAAAAGTAGTTGAATGTGATCAGATCTGCAGGGAAAAAAAATCAATTATTTCCTTATCTTAAACCAAAAACGTTCTGGGTTAGTAAAGAGTCTTCAAAAAATTTTATTTTTATTAGTTAAAAATTTATGATTGGAAGAAATCATAATGGACCATTTTAATAGACTAGAATTCATAAAAATTGAGTTATTATATAGCAAAATAATAAATAAAAGTAAAAATATTAAAGGCAAGGAGGTGATAATTGTAATAGTTAAACAACTCTTGTAAACAAAGTAAAAACTATTAATCACAGCAAAAAAAAAAAAAGGAGGGACTGATAAGCATACTATGAATCAGGAATCAGGGATCCTCTGAGCAATGTCATTTGACTCCTAATAAAAATTCCTATGTAACGAGAATAAATGGCAAGTAAGAAAATATGATATGGAATTTTTGTTTTAAGAGGGTTTTATTTTTGGGGGTGGGGGGTAGGGCTGTTTGTTTTATATTGCCAGAAAGCATATGAATTCACCAGAAAGAAAGAGAGACAGAGAAAGAAAGAAAGCAATTCCTCTGCCCCTCCCCCAAATGGGGCAGCAAACCCCTTTCTCCTATTTGTGCATCTGGTCAGGATTTGGGCACATGCATGTGAACACACATGTGAACACACACACACGCACACACACCATATTTCAGGCAGCTAGGGCTGAGATTTGAACCAGTCAGCCCTGTAGGATCTGGCTCCCTAGGCACAGGGATTAACCACTACACTATGGGGTCAGTCGGCATGTTTTAAAGTTTTCAAGTTACAACAAGAAACCATAAATTTACATCATTTTCTAGAATGAACAGATCAAGCATAGTGTGCCTCACATCACAAAGTCCAGTTTGGTAGGATGTAAGAGTGACTTCTGCAGTGCCTAGCACTAAAGTAAGTAAAATCATGTTACCTTAGAAAAGTAAGTTTTAAAAAAGAATTTTACAATATCATTCACAAAAGTTTAGAGGGAGACACAGCTCTACAAGTTCTGACTTACAGGAAGATACTTGGCACAACAGCTGAACACATAACATTACCATTTTGTCAGATGCTGCTGGCAAAGATGACACTCTTGTACACAGAGAGGATTCAAGCACAATGAGAAGCATATAATAAGCAAAAGAAAAAAAATCATGTGGGCACATGTACATGCATGCCCAAAATCCCAGGAGGAGAAGGGATTACAGTGTGGCTATGTCCCCTGGGAAGAGGGAGAGATTTCTCACTTTCCTTCTCTCTGTCTCCCTCCAGTGAGCGCACATGCCCTGTGGCAAAAATAAAATAAAGAACACGGATGGCATTCTAGACAGGAAATAGCATAAGCAAATCAAATTTACTTCTTCTATTATCTTTATTGGCACCTCAAAAGGTACAAATCACCAATGCTCCAAATTAGCATTTTTATTTCTACTATAGAAGGTACATGCACTCACCAGAGAGAGATAGAGAGAAAAGAATTGGGGAAAACACCCTCCATGGGGAATGGTCATGCTGCAACCCCTTCTCCTTCAATTCTCTCTCCCTTTGGGATTCTGGGCATGCACACACATGCACTGAGTGTGTTTCTCAAGCCACCAGGTCTGAGACTAGAACTACAAGATTGGCCATGTGGAATCCAGCTCCCTTAACTTCTAGGCCATGGGGTCAACCCTGGTGTATCATTTGTTAAAGATCACTCACTGCTCCTGCACCAGCCAATGGCTGCCATGATAATTCTGTCATGGAGAGGCATGATGGAATTAGTGCTAGGGAAGAGTATTCTGGCAGCAATTTACAGGATGGATCCAAGAGGAGAAACTGGTACTACAGACAACAAAAAAGAAAGATTACAAGAAACTCCAATTTCAAGGTTTTAAAGAGCCACACCAGGGTTATGACCCCAGTGATAGAGAGGAAGTGGCAAACAGGAACATCGTTTTTAAACACCATCACAACGTGGTGATAACTGATTCTAGAAAAGTGGATGAGAGATACTGCCAAAAGCTCCCAGCTCAAAAGAAGGAAAAATTCCACCTCAGTTTTTTAATATTAAAATAAGAAAATACATCCCATTAAAATAAATTACAACTTAAGTGTGGTTTACATGTTGCAGGTGTCTGTCATTCTCTTTTGCTACTTTGTATCTGAATCACCTATACATGAAGAATATCTTTCTTGGGACCAGCAGTTAGCATAATGGCTATGTCACTGGACTCCCATGTAGTCGACCGCAGTTCAAGTCCTGGACCCAGTGGCTTAAACTCATGCCGGGCGCATGTACATGCGTGCCCAAGATCCGGAAAGGAGAATAGAGGAAAAGGGATTGCGGCATGGCCATCCCCCCGGGGTGGGGGGAGGTGATTTCTTGCTTTCTATCTCTCTATCTCTCTCTGTCTGGTGAGCACACATGCCCTATAGCAAAAAACTCTCAAAAATATATATCTATTTCTTAAAAGGAAAAACCTACCTCCCACTATAAAAATGGAAAAGTCTAATACATTGTAGCCTTCACTGTAGCTATCGCCTGGGCTCCTGACCTACTTTGCCAATCACAAACACTAGCCCCAGACTTGAACTTGAAAACTAGTGAAATGAAAAGGCAAGGCATACAGACACGCTGTCATGGCAACTGGTAGCAGCTTCTAAATCGGGGTCCAGAGCAGAGACGAGTCCAGAACAACTATCAGGCAGTAAGAAAAGTACCTCTGGCCAACAGTCATCAACAAAATTCAATGGTATGATTTTAGCTACTATTGCTGCCTGCATGTTTCTAAGGCCCTTCTAGGAATTCTATGATCCACTCAATATGTTTTAAATGCCTTCCTTTTATATCTATTTAAATCAGCTAGTGGCTGTTTCTGTGGCGTACAAGGTAGAATCCTGATGGATGGAGATACTAATGAGAATAGTTTGGAGAACAGGATTAAAGTGCTTCTCTGAAGCAGGTGAGATATTTGGAATGAAATTCAACCATTGCCTGTCACGAATCAAGACACTATTTGTTCAGGGTATGGGGCACCCAGGAGGCACACTGCTATACCTTCATAGCTGGTCTCTCCCACAGCCACACACACGCATCTTTCATAGCCTAACAGAAAGGGCACTGTGATAGATTAACAAAAGAACATGGGCTTTAAACTCTGAAACATCCATACTCGAATAATGACTTGAAAATATAGTACTTAGATGACCCTGGGAAAGTTACTTCTCTGAGTTGAGCCTGTGATTTCACGTATAAAATTGAGACAACTCTGCCAAGTCCACAGAGAGATTTTTAAATTTCAAGAATATAGCCGATGCAAAAGCCCTCATCTCGTTCCGAGCATGCAGTGGTCTTTAATTAAATAATTGATGACTTGCTATTTGATGAAACTGGCCACATCCATCTTACAGGCTTGTCCAGGCGTGGGTTATCTCATCTCTGACACTGATTCCACAGGCCTCCCAGCTTTGCAAAATCTGTCATTAATGGACTCCCATGCCAGATGAGCCTCCCTAGGGGCTCCCTAGCATTTAGGCTTAATGCTTTTCTTTTGACTCATTTGCTTTTGTCCATTCTGAGTCATAAGAGCTTCTACCTGGCAGCTCAAGGTTTTAAAGTAATATACTGTCATTGTAGATAATTTGGAAAATACAGGAAAGTATACACAGAAGGAATATTCTGAATCATCTAGAATTCTATAAAGAAGTCTATTCAAATCCTCTTATTTTTCCAAATGAACATACTGAAGCACAGAGAGGGTCACAGATGGTCAGAGCTCATCAACTCATATATCAAAAAGCCATTATTGGGGCCAATAGGAGGCATGGTGGTTAGGGCATTGGACTCCCACATGGCCAACTGCAGTTTGAGTCCTAGACCTGGCAGCTTGTTCTCTATCTCTTGAGTGCACATGACTATAGAAAATTAATAATATTTTTTCAAAAGAAGCATTATTGAATATGTATAAGTGGCAGCATCACTGAACAGGGCCAGAGCCCCAGCTTTAATCTGACCCTCCAGATTCTATGGCAAAATGCAACATGTCAGGAGTCTGGAGTTACTTACCTCACGCCAACTCCCCCACGACACTATTCATTCAAAAAGAGCTACTAAATGCTAAGAGAAGCAAGAGACTCTGGAGGTGCTAAGGTAAACTCCCAAGGAAGTATTCGTTGCTCTCACTCTAATGGCCCTCACTACTTAACTGGAAAAGGCCATACCTAATCAATTGCAATACTAGACAGGCTACAAAAAATGAGAGAGAAGTATAATAGAACACAAAGGGGTAAGTTATAAGCTCTCAGCGGTGACCGAGAAGGCAATCTGCATGGTGAGTCTGAAGAGTAAGCAGGATTTCCACCAGGAGAGAAGGGCATTTGGTGCAGAGAAAGTGGCATAATTAGAGGCACAAGGAATGCCAGTCAGTGCACAGCAGGTCTGGGGCACAGTAAACCATCAACCATAGCAAGCCCCATGTGGTGAAAAAGACAAGATGGGGACAAGCTGGTTAGAATAGAATTAGGAACAGTCCCCTAGGCTGCTATGGAGCGTGAGCCTTTTCCTCTGCAGGACAGGGAGCCATCCAAAGCTCGTGAGGAGCAGAGAGAGACAAGGTCATGTTGAGTTCTAAAACTAGTTAGGTTGGAAGGGAGATGAAGGGAATCGGGGAGGCCAGGAGTAATAGCCCAGATGACAGGCGAGGAGGGACAGAGGGGAGAGCACCTGTCCAGTAGCTGGCAGAGTATAAAAGGGCACTGACGACTGGTCAGGGCAATATTTCTCAAAGCTCTCCTAAATCGATAGTTATACCAAAGCCAAAAACTAAAGAGAAGAGGGGGGGAAAAAAGGAAAGGAAAAAAGGTGTATGTTAGCAAATGGAGTTCAGAAGGGAAAAAAGCTATCTGTTGCTCTGAGTTCACTCTCTGGACTCAACTTCACAATTTCATCTGGCAACCAGTGACTTAGAAGACCAGATCCCCAAGGGTTACTCCCACAAGCTCCAGAACCATTCGCACAGAGGCCATCAATTCAGAGAGGATACCAGGGAGCACACCTGCCATTAAATGGCACATGGGGACTCCGCCAGGCCAACTGCTGTGATCAGCTTCTCACCCAGGTCAAGCTTCAGTGGGCGAGAGAGCAGGACAGGCTGGTCTGGACCATGTGGTAGAAGCAGCCTTTCCCTGATCTGGAGGCTAGGCTGACTTAGCAGAGTATGGACACACCCAAAGGCAGGGCTCCCAGGGGAAAGAATATCCTCCTCCCTGTTTAATCTCATAGTCTCCGTGGGCCCAACACCAATCTATCAGGATCCATCTGGGACTCAGCTGCCTTCTCTCAAAGGTATTCTCCTCCAGTCAGTTTAGCACAACTGCACCCAGAGAGTTTTTACCACGCAATTCTGATCATGATTTCAATACGAACTACCAGTGAATCACACAAGCCAAAGTTCTGAGGGAGAAGGAAGAAGTGAGAAAAAGACAGCTGAGAAAGAAAAGGGGAGAGGAGAGTGAGGAAAGGGAAACACAGACTAAATAAATGAGCTATGATATATTAATATTTTACATTGGTATTTTACAGAAAAATTAAAATAATGAACGAAAATTATATATACTATTAGAGCATATATGCAAATACACTTTCTAAAAAGAAGCTGATTGTGCCATTTATATAAATAACTGACATGTAAAATACACGCAGTGTAAATAACGCTTATGAATGTATGCACGGTAGGAAAAGTATGAAACAGTATCCCACAGGTGAGAGCTAGGGACATTCTTATGAAGCCAGGTCTCTAGTAGCTGATTTTTGAGTCTCTCACCTGGTTGATGCCTTCTCTCTTAGTATGTTATCCTCGACAGGAAAGAAATAAAAAGGTTACACAACAGTAGACTACTCAATTCAGTCTCTCACCAGGATGATGCCTTCTCTCTTAGTATGTTATCCTCGACAGGAAAGAAATAAAAAGGTTACACAACAGTAGACTACTCATGTGACTGGCTTCCCTGGGAAGTTTGATTCCTATAGTCAGAGTAAATACGAAATCTTACTCAATTAAATTTTATGACAGGAGCATTGCTGGAAAAATGTATTTTTATGTAGGTTGTTTGTTATCTTAATGATTAGTGATCTCTGTTTTTAATTCAAATTTGGGGGGAAAAATATAGGCTATGATCTTTCTGAACCTTCAATACAGGGCTCCCGCTCAAATAGCAAAACAGATTGCCTCAAGTAACTAAATATCTTGTCTTCCATAATTTAACTTTCTAACTTTTCTCCTTCAAAATGTATCACTATTAACATCATACAGACAATAACTATTTCTGCCTTGCTAGCATACAGATTCAACGCAGATATTCAACTGAGGAAGGGAGAGAGAAAAAAATGATGGGCAAAAATCTCATATAGTAGCACATAAAGCTTTAGCTGCATACATATTGTGTTTTATTTTTAAAAGAGAAAAATAAAAAACAAATATGATGAAGTGTTAAAATCTCTTCAACTTTGTGATAAAGACATGTGCATCTCAAATTGTATACATGAAACAATTTGAAACAATGAAAACTTTTTTTTTTTTTAATTTGAAGTGGGAAAGTAAAGGTGGAGACATTTTTTTGTGTAACTTTCTTTGTGCGTTAAAAAAATAGGCGCTCTGCCCAGGTACTTCCTCCAAACTGTTTTATCAACACAGATGTTGGATGATTGCAGGATTAAAGTCTATGACAGTTATAACAACAACCATCTTTTGGGACCAGCAGTAGGCATAACGGCTATGTGGCTGGACTCCCATGTAGTCGACTGCGGTTTGAGTCCCAGACCTGGTGGCTTAAATTCATGCTGGGTGCGTGTACATGTGTGCCCAAGATCCCGAAAGGAGAATGGAGGAGAAGGGATGGTGGACTGGCCATCCTCTGGGGGTTGATTTCTCGCTTTCTGTCTCTCTGTCTTGCTCTGTCTTTCTGGCAAACACACGCCACCCTACAGCAAAACCTCTCCAACTATAATAATAATAATAATAATAATTACAACCACCACCACCATCTTTTGTTTTTCTCAAGTCTGGATTTTCCAAGTAAAAATAACTGGCCCGCATTTCTTTGATAACCTATTTTTTTAAATCCTTCCATTCCAATATACTTAGGAGAAGAAATAGCAATCTGTCCCTTTTAATTTATAGTAAGTGACATCTTTTCCTTAATACCTGTGTTAGAGAAAGAAAAGAATGCAAACTTCCTAATGACTTAGATGACTCAAAGTGTAAAAAGGTTGCTATCAGGATAAACCTACCATCTTTTGTAAGTCATCTTTTAGAAAACACCTGTTTGACTCACAAAGCTATCTCTAGAAAAATAAAATATCAAGAAGCAAGCTTCTCCTCTCAGATTTACTATGGATAAAGATCTCATAGAAGCACAACTGATCTTGCCCTTTGAGTTTCCTAAAATAATTATATCTGTTATTATATCACTGGAAGACAAACTGAGTTCTTTCAGACACCTAAAGAAAACTACAAAAGTTATAACAGTTGTATGCATTGATTTGGCAATGAGGCACTGATTGCCAAGAAGGATAACAGGCATTAATGCAATAAAGAACGAGACAACGTCCCTTCCTCGTGAAGCCAACATGAGGACATAAACAACTTGGACAGCATTGAGTTCTGCAAAGGAACTCTTGATGCTGGGCCAGTGTAGGGAGAAAAGCCTAGTTCAGATAGAAGAAGCTCCTCTAAGAAGATGCCACTTAAACTGTGACATGAAAGGGGAGAAACTGGTCATTTGAGAGGCTACTGTAATAGCCTCTTAATTGCTAAGAGGCTAATACCTAAGATAATGTTGGCATGAGCTAACACAGCAAAAGAGACTCACTCCTTCTACAACAAACATTGTTCAACACCGACTATGAGGCAGGCACTATTCTAGGTGGTAGGGATACAGTGAAGAGTGAAGATAGCAAGGCCTTGCCTTAACATTCTCAAGGGAGGAGAAAGAACGTAAACAAACAAACCATAAGATTTTAGATGGTAAGATGCTTTGAAGACAACAGAACGGTCAATGATGTGATGGAAGGACTGCTGGAATGGGGACTCAGAGATATTACTTAGGCTGGAGGGTCAAGAAAGGTAGTCTTTTAGCTGAGAACCAACTAAGGAGAAAGTACCTGGGGTTACAGAGGAGGAGGAGAAAAGTGGACAGATTCAAAGTGAATCTTGGAGACAGAATCAGCAAGACTTGGTTTCATGAGTGTTAAGAGACATAAAAGAATCAGAATCATGCCACGGTATACTACAGAAAGTATGGAAAATGGTGCCATATTCTAAAATGAAAGACTGGTTGGAAACATCGATAGGAGGTGTAGAATTAAGAGTTCTACTGTGAGCATACTAAAGTTGAGGCCATATAAAATATACATATGTTGGATATGAGTATGGAGCTTAAAGAGGAGGCCTCATCTGGAAACAATTAAAATCTGGAAGAATCACTATAGAAATATATGTGAAGCTATGGGAATGGCTGAGACTGCCCAAAGTGGACTATACAGCATGAAAAAAGAACCAGAGTTAGAGAAAAGTCTGAGGAACTCCAAATTCTAGAGGTCAAGCAGTGGAAGAGGAAAAAAATAGAGACCGAAGAATGGTCAGTGAGGTTGTAGGAAAGTCATGAGAACGTTTGTGTCCTCTCAAACGTTACAGGTTGAAGCCCTAAGCACCTGGTGTTGCTGTACTCAGAAAGGGAAGCATGAGGAAAGGTTAAATGAGGTAATTAGGGTGATTTAATAGGATTAGTGTCCTTTTAAGAAGAGAAGTCAGAAGCTCTCTTGCCCACTTGTCAGACCCATGCATCTAGGAAAGGCCACGTGAGGACACAGTGAGAAGGCAATAGCTATCGGGAGCCAAGGAAGAGAGCCCTCAACACCTTTCTAACACCTTGATCATGGACATCTAGCCTCCAGAATCGTGAGGCTGTTGTTGAAGCTTCTCTGGCTCTAGTATCTTGTTACGGCAGCCCAAGCAGACTAACAGTGTCATTTGAAGAAAGAGAGAAAGGAGTAAGTTTCAAAATAACAGGGAAGGGTGAGCTGTGTGGAATGTTGACAAAAGCTGACTAAAATGAGAACAGAGAAGTGTCCTGGTAAATAGAATATGAAAGTCATGGGTGATGTTGATAGAAGCAGTTTTTATGTAGTGATGGGAACAGATAACCAACTTTGTGATAAAGACATGTGCATCTCAAATTGTATACATGAAACAATTTGAAACAATGAAAACTTTTTTTTTTTTAATTTGAAGTGGGAAAGTGAAGGTGGAGACATTTTTTTGTGTAACTTTCATTGTGCGTTAAAAAAATAGGCGCTCTGCCCAGGTACTTCCTCCAAACTGTTTTATCAACACAGATGTTGGATGATTGCAGGATTAAAGTCTATGACAGTTATAACAACAACCATCTTTTGGGACCAGCAGTAGGCATAACGGCTATGTGGCTGGACTCCCATGTAGTCGACTGCGGTTTGAGTCCCAGACCTGGTGGCTTAAATTCATGCTGGGTGCGTGTACATGTGTGCCCAAGATCCCGAAAGGAGAATGGAGGAGAAGGGATGGTGGACTGGCCATCCTCTGGGGGTTGATTTCTCGCTTTCTGTCTCTCTGTCTTGCTCTGTCTTTCTGGCAAACACACGCCACCCTACAGCAAAACCTCTCCAACTATAATAATAATAATAATAATAATTACAACCACCACCACCATCTTTTGTTTTTCTCAAGTCTGGATTTTCCAAGTAAAAATAACTGGCCCGCATTTCTTTGATAACCTATTTTTTTAAATCCTTCCATTCCAATATACTTAGGAGAAGAAATAGCAATCTGTCCCTTTTAATTTATAGTAAGTGACATCTTTTCCTTAATACCTGTGTTAGAGAAAGAAAAGAATGCAAACTTCCTAATGACTTAGATGACTCAAAGTGTAAAAAGGTTGCTATCAGGATAAATCTACCATCTTTTGTAAGTCATCTTTTAGAAAACACCTGTTTGACTCACAAAGCTATCTCTAGAAAAATAAAATATCAAGAAGCAAGCTTCTCCTCTCAGATTTACTATGGATAAAGATCTCATAGAAGCACAACTGATCTTGCCCTTTGAGTTTCCTAAAATAATTATATCTGTTATTATATCACTGGAAGACAAACTGAGTTCTTTCAGACACCTAAAGAAAACTACAAAAGTTATAACAGTTGTATGCATTGATTTGGCAATGAGGCACTGATTGCCAAGAAGGATAACAGGCATTAATGCAATAAAGAACGAGACAACGTCCCTTCCTCGTGAAGCCAACATGAGGACATAAACAACTTGGACAGCATTGAGTTCTGCAAAGGAACTCTTGATGCTGGGCCAGTGTAGGGAGAAAAGCCTAGTTCAGATAGAAGAAGCTCCTCTAAGAAGATGCCACTTAAACTGTGACATGAAAGGGGAGAAACTGGTCATTTGAGAGGCTACTGTAATAGCCTCTTAATTGCTAAGAGGCTAATACCTAAGATAATGTTGGCATGAGCTAACACAGCAAAAGAGACTCACTCCTTCTACAACAAACATTGTTCAACACCGACTATGAGGCAGGCACTATTCTAGGTGTTAGGGATACAGTGAAGAGTGAAGATAGCAAGGCCTTGCCTTAACATTCTCAAGGGAGGAGAAAGAACGTAAACAAACAAACCATAAGATTTTAGATGGTAAGATGCTTTGAAGACAACAGAACGGTCAATGATGTGATGGAAGGACTGCTGGAATGGGGACTCAGAGATATTACTTAGGCTGGAGGGTCAAGAAAGGTAGTCTTTTAGCTGAGAACCAACTAAGGAGAAAGTACCTGGGGTTACAGAGGAGGAGGAGAAAAGTGGACAGATTCAAAGTGAATCTTGGAGACAGAATCAGCAAGACTTGGTTTCATGAGTGTTAAGAGACATAAAAGAATCAGAATCATGCCACGGTATACTACAGAAAGTATGGAAAATGGTGCCATATTCTAAAATGAAAGACTGGTTGGAAACATCGATAGGAGGTGTAGAATTAAGAGTTCTACTGTGAGCATACTAAAGTTGAGGCCATATAAAATATACATATGTTGGATATGAGTATGGAGCTTAAAGAGGAGGCCTCATCTGGAAACAATTAAAATCTGGAAGAATCACTATAGAAATATATGTGAAGCTATGGGAATGGCTGAGACTGCCCAAAGTGGACTATACAGCATGAAAAAAGAACCAGAGTTAGAGAAAAGTCTGAGGAACTCCAAATTCTAGAGGTCAAGCAGTGGAAGAGGAAAAAAATAGAGACCGAAGAATGGTCAGTGAGGTTGTAGGAAAGTCATGAGAACGTTTGTGTCCTCTCAAACGTTACAGGTTGAAGCCCTAAGCACCTGGTGTTGCTGTACTCAGAAAGGGAAGCATGAGGAAAGGTTAAATGAGGTAATTAGGGTGATTTAATAGGATTAGTGTCCTTTTAAGAAGAGAAGTCAGAAGCTCTCTTGCCCACTTGTCAGACCCATGCATCTAGGAAAGGCCACGTGAGGACACAGTGAGAAGGCAATAGCTATCGGGAGCCAAGGAAGAGAGCCCTCAACACCTTTCTAACACCTTGATCATGGACATCTAGCCTCCAGAATCGTGAGGCTGTTGTTGAAGCTTCTCTGGCTCTAGTATCTTGTTACGGCAGCCCAAGCAGACTAACAGTGTCATTTGAAGAAAGAGAGAAAGGAGTAAGTTTCAAAATAACAGGGAAGGGTGAGCTGTGTGGAATGTTGACAAAAGCTGACTAAAATGAGAACAGAGAAGTGTCCTGGTAAATAGAATATGAAAGTCATGGGTGATGTTGATAGAAGCAGTTTTTATGTAGTGATGGGTACAGATAACCAGATTGAAACAGAGCAAAAAGCAAAAGAGATGTGACGAAGTGGAGAAGCACGTACAATAACTATTTTGAGACATTTTTCTGAGAAAAGGAAATGAGAGCAGGGTAGCAACTAAAGAGGAATATGGCATGAGGGAAGATTTTTTTATTTGTTTGTTTTTTTACAAAAGAGGAAACTATTAGCACATGTTAACAGGTTGATGGAGATGACTCCATGCAGAGATTCCAATGAACAAAGCACAAGATATTCTGGTAGGTTCTGAGGAGGATCCGAAGATGGCCAGTCTTCTCAGAAAGCATGTATAACCCCAAACAAAATTATCTGCAAATGTTCTTTATTTTAAAAAATACTTGGATATATATGCTATCTATACCTGTATGTCGCAGCTGTACATTTTTACTTATGTAGCATTTTCAGTTCAATAAACTGCTGAATTTTTAGCTTAAAAAAAAGCATTAGTTTAAAAGTGAAGCATAATTTATACCTCAGCTGTAGACCTAAATAATATGAGAGATCTCCAAAAAGTATATAGAAAATGTGTAGTATGAAAAGATTATAGTTTTAACTTTTTAAAAACAAAATTATAAAAGATGTAAACAAAAAGAAAATAAAAGATGAAAAGCAAAAAAAAAATGAGAATCCATAATTACTCTACAAAAATTATCATTTCAAAGACAGTACCATAGTGGGGAAAAAATTGCCGCAACCTATTCCTATCAACAAATTGAAGAGGAGGGGAGGGAATGTAGGCAGATTCATCATGAAGAAAAATCTAGTACCTTCTTATTCCTATTTGCAGTAATAATTAAAACTACTTCCCTACAGAAATTTTCCATTCTGTCAAGTCTACAGCCTCCCAGGGAACACTTTGGCCTTTCTACCTCAATGCTTTTGCCTAAATAAGATCCCCTTCTTTTCTATCAAAATAAAATAGCCTCTCCCAGAATGCCTGCCTATCCAAATCTCAGTCACCTTTCAGACTCAACTTACATGTCACATCCTGTCTGAATTTCTTTACCTGTTCATCTAAGTCCTTTCTGGACTTAGGTTATTACCACTATTGCCAGAACATGCATCAAATGCTATCGTTGGGAGCAGCAGATGGCATAATGGTTATGTTGCTGGACTTCCACATAGTTCGAGTCCCAGACTCAGCATCTTATACTCATGCTAGGCACATGTACATGCATGCCTAAAATCTCAACAGCAAAATGGAGGAGGGATTGCAGCATGACTATCTACCCCTGGGGGGTGATTTCTCACTTTCTATTTCTGTTTATCCAGTGAGTGCATGTGCCCTATAGCAAAAAAAAAATAAATCTCTCTTAAAAAAAAAACAAAAACCACTGGGTGCGTGTGCATGTGTGCCCAAAATCCCAAGAGGAGAAGGAATTGTGGCATAGCCAACCCCCTTAGGGGGTGATTTGTCGCTTTCTGTCTCTCTTGTCTCCCTTTGTCTCTCCAGTGAGTGTACCCACCCTACAGAAAAAAAAAAAAAATACCACCTTACAATGTTGTAACTTTGCATTTATACAATCAACTAGGTTGTAACAAGCAAGCTACAAGGAAGAAATCATTGCTTATAATCCTTTATCCTCCCCAGCAACAATAGATGAGAATGCATTACAGGCATTTGTTCTTGTAATGAAATGTGGGTTCTAAAAAAAAGGTCTCTAAATGTTTACCTTGTTATTGTTTTCGAGTTAGTAGGTTTCACTGAAGAATTTTCACTAAGATATATTTTTGAACTGTAAATTGTAACATATATTTTTAAGGTAGAATATTTGTATCTCCTTACCCCACTGATATCTAGACATAAAGCGTCGTTAACCTTTATGAGATTTATTTGTAATCAGAGATATTAAAAAGAAGACCTCTTCAGCCCTTAGTATACAATGGGGCTCAGTACAATAATGTAAGTGCTTGGAAAAAAATGGAAATTGCCATAGGAGATATAAGGTTGTGCTTTCTTTATAGCTCAAGTACACGGCAGCTCAGCAGACAGCGCTCTGACTGATGTTATGTCTTCTCAGAAAGAATCTCCTTCCACCTTAGTGAAAAAACAAGGGCTATTCCAGGCACTTAAGTTTTATGATAGTCAATACACAGGTCAACTGATCATTACAGCCAAAGCATTCTCACAGAAGGTTTTATTACAGAGGCTGTAAAGTTTTTGAGATGGTGTGTGCATTAATCAAATTGATTTTCCTGACCGGATGTAAAACCAATATTAATATAAAAACAAATGGGAAATAAAAGGCATAACACGAGCTTGACTCTACATTTTTCAAGGCAAATAACAGTTTAATAACTAAGCACTCTACGGGTTTTTTTCTAGTTTTTAGATTAAAAACTGACATTTTTGAAGTATACCATTTGTTCTATTAATCTTGGTTAAAAATCTTAATTAAAATATAGCACGTTTGCAACCTAATTTCTCATATACAACTTTCATTCAGATATTCTCAGCACTTTGCTTTCAAATATTGTTAGTTTTGGGACCAGCAGTTAGCGTGATGGCTATGTCGCTGGACTCCCATGTAGTCGACCGCGGTTCGAGTCCCGGACCCAGTGGCTTAAACTCACGCCGGGCGTGTGTGCGTGCGTGCCCAAGATCCCAAGAGGAGAATGGAGGAGAGGGGATTGTGGCATGGCCATCCTCCCTGGGGGGTGATTTCTCACTTTCTGTCTGTCTGTCTGGCGAGCGCACACGCCCTACAGCAAAAAAAAAAAAGTTAGCTTTTATCTACATTTATCCATTTTTTCCCTACCCTGATTCAGCTCTGATGACATCCAGTTGAGAATTCTAAGCAAAGGTCAATTTGCTATGACTAAGCTAGACAGAGGTAAAATGAAAGAACTGCCTATTACCGGGAGGAAGGAGAAGAAAAGCAGTACTTGACATTTAGCATCTTGCCATCTGTCAAACCTCTCAGCTTTTCTAAATCCCCAGGGATGAGTTTAAAGAACAACTGTACATGAAGTTAACGCTCCCTGCCTCAAGTTTTCTAACTATCATCACCTGAGGTTTGTCTTTTCCACCTTGACCCAGTGAAAAACCGTGAACGGACACAATTCTCATTTAGGTAGATTTAAAGTTGACTGAAAAATTACACACGAGAAACCGTGAATAAAGAAAATAGAGAGGCAAGATATTTACGGGACACAGAAAGGGACAATTATCTATTGATGACAATGCGTTTTATATCCTCAACCAGACTGGTGTGAAGCATACGCATGTTGAGTAAATTCAACTCACAAGCAAAGTGATACATAGTAATTAAATGTGTGAACTAAATTGTTTTAAAAAACTGATTGATCTTTGGAGAGAAAACTCTAAAAAGTAGATTCATGTTGCCCTGGTTGCCCCAATTAGACGTGATCAAAGTACTCTTTTCACTTGATCAAGAACTTGCCCAGAGAATCCTTTTCCACAATATTTCAGAAAGCTAATACCAACAAATCTGAATAGGCATATGACTTGAAGCATATTTGAAGTCTCTGGATTAGACTTTCTGAGGGATTATACCCTTGTTTTCACCCAATCTCAGGTTTTTTTTTACATTGATTTTATTTTAGATACTTATTATTTATAAAAAATGTCAAACCTCTCAGCTTTTCTAAATCCCCAGGGATGAGTTTAAAGAACAACTGTACATGAAGTTAACGCTCCCTGCCTCAAGTTTTCTAACTATCATCACCTGAGGTTTGTCTTTTCCACCTTGACCCAGTGAAAAACCGTGAACGGACACAATTCTCATTTAGGTAGATTTAAAGTTGACTGAAAAATTACACACGAGAAACCGTGAATAAAGAAAATAGAGAGGCAAGATATTTACGGGACACAGAAAGGGACAATTATCTATTGATGACAATGCGTTTTATATCCTCAACCAGACTGGTGTGAAGCATACGCATGTTGAGTAAATTCAACTCACAAGCAAAGTGATACATAGTAATTAAATGTGTGAACTAAATTGTTTTAAAAAACTGATTGATCTTTGGAGAGAAAACTCTAAAAAGTAGATTCATGTTGCCCTGGTTGCCCCAATTAGACGTGATCAAAGTACTCTTTTCACTTGATCAAGAACTTGCCCAGAGAATCCTTTTCCACAATATTTCAGAAAGCTAATACCAACAAATCTGAATAGGCATATGACTTGAAGCATATTTGAAGTCTCTGGATTAGACTTTCTGAGGGATTATACCCTTGTTTTCACCCAATCTCAGGTTTTTTTTTACATTGATTTTATTTTAGATACTTATTATTTATAAAAAATTTTAAAAGACCTTATGGAAGTCAGAACCAAAATTTCATAGAACGTTTAAAAATACAGTTTTAGTCTCTTAAATTTACTTTACATTTATCCATGGCCAATCCTTGCTCTGAATTAACTAGGGACCTTAGAATTTCTTAGAGCCCTATCAACTATGCAAGCATCTACAGATTATCTGAGATATCAGAGTCAACTCAAGATTCAACCGGATACACAAGACAAGCACTCACAAAACTGCTGGGTACCCTGGCTCGTATTCGAGGTACTCCCAAATCAAAATAGTTTTAGGCCAAATCTGTCTGTGGCACCATGGCAACACAAATGGACTCTTAAGGAAGGTCCCAGGTTTGTGTCCTGGGGCCTCCTTCAATCCAGGTTAGCTGAGGCTGAAGGTCGATTATGACAGGAAGATACTATTGAAGGTGACCCTCCTGCCCTCAGAAGAAATAAACAAACTCTTAAAAAATAATCTGGTAAAGGAACTCGAAGAATTATGAAGTTGTTGGGGGAAGTCATGACACATTTTTCTGTTTTTCTATGCAAAAATGTATCATATCTTTCCCAAAGATCTAATAGATAATGTAGCAAGATTCATTCCAGCTTTCAGTTTCTCTCTGGAGTATCTGAGGCTTAGACAACAGTTAACAAGCACTTTCTAAGTGGCTCCCTTTTGTCCATTCCTGCATTAAGTCTTTGGAAAGAAGAGCAAAGTGGATTCTACCTTTCAAGCATACATGATTCAGTCACAGAAAGGCCATCTGTCACCCACAAAAAGACCTAGAGTGTAGAGCAGGAGGTCTGGGGTCTGGACCAAGTTTAACCCTAACTTGGTGAGTATATTAGTTTTCTGTGCCTGATGTAAGAAATTATCACAATCTTGTGGCTTAAACCGATCTATATTTATCATCTTGCATTTCTGTAGGTCAGAAATGCAACACGGAACTCACTGAGTTAAGCTCAAGATGTCAGCAAACAGTGTTCTTTTCTGGAGGCCCTAGCAGAAAATCCTTTTCCTTACCTTTCTAGCTTTGGAGACTGCTAACAATATTTGATTCATGGTCTTCGTCTTTCTTCTTCAAAGCCAGCAATGTAGCATCTCTCTGATCCAAGGGGAAAGGTTCTCTGCCTTTAAGTGCATACAATTGTATTTCCCCATACCACCACCCCTGCCCAGATCATCCAAAATAATTTCCCCCATCTCAAGGTCCTTAACTTGATCACATCTGCAAAATCCCTTTTTGACATGTAAGCTACACATTCAGTTTCCACAAATTAGGACACGAAGCCACTCGTTATTCTGTAAACCACAGTGAATCAACCTTGAAAACTTAAGCTTACCTCTCTGTGATATGCCTACAAAATAAGAGGTCTGTACTACATCATTTTTTTTTTTTTGAGAGGTTTTCATTACAGGGCAAGTGAACTCGCCAGAAAGACAGAGAGAGACAGAAAGTCAGAAATCACCCCCCAGGGGGGATGGTCACACCACAATTCCTTCTCCTCCATTCTCCTCTCGGGATCTTGGGCAGGCACACACATGCGCCCAGTGTGAGTTTAAGCCACCAGGTCCGGGACTTGAACTGCGGTTGACTACATGGGAGTCTAGCGACATAGCCATTACACTAACTGCTGGTCCCCTGTACTACATCATTTCTAAAGCCCCTTTTAGCTCTATTTTATTCAGGTGTGTAAACATTAAGAATTCTAACAAGCAGCTTCTCACATCACAAAGTATAGGTGACAAAGAACAGCATCGCAACCTGCTCTCCCTTCTGGCTACTTAAATCAGTCTGTTTCCCATAAATTGCCTACATTGAGAAATGTTTGCTAGTAATAGAGACTAAAACTTGTAAAAAAAAAAAAAAAGAAAAAGAAAAAAGAAAAATTACACTAGGAACATTACACACCTACTGCTGGTCTCCAGAGCAGATGAAAGGGGTGACAGAGCTGCTTAGGGCACTACTGTGTTTTAAATCTGGTTGACTCATTGTGTGATAAAGTCAAACAATTGTGGCCGACCATCTGTTCCCATTCTTTCTGAGTTCTCCTCTCCTAGCTGCATCCTGTCAGCAAGCCATGAAAACATACAAAGTCTTTACCATGCTCTACATGAAAGCATATCAGAGTTCATTCTGAACATAAAACTAAGAAGTACAGTTTATTTATATGAACTTGTTTTTACTTCAAGCGTAAAGTACACCATTAGGTACTAACAGAATTTCAGTTTCTTTGTGGGCATTTCCTTTGCATAAACCATAGTCCTGTACAGTATTTCCTGTGTAATAACCACATCATTTTTTTCTCTCAGAATGGGGACATTTGGCAGCTAGAGTCGTAAGTAACCTATGTTACCCCTATATCTATCCAATCCAATACCTATATGAGAACAGAATGAAAATTTAAAACCTCTTCTTTAAATCAGAAAAAAAAAATACTTCTAATGCTGAAGTCTGGCTTATTGTTTCTCAAATATATCATGGAACATGTTCAGTGTCAAAACAAATCATAGACTTACTCTGTATCTTTTCATCAGAACAAAACAGGGAGCTTTCCTACAACCCTATGGAATTATTTTTGCCATAAGCATCTCAGAGTTAAAATAATATGGTATTTCAGACACTATGTACAAGTTTTATTTCATTTTTTTAAATGTAAGACAGTCTATAGAAGCATTTTGTATTAATGTAGAGAAACTATTTGTCACTCCTTGAGCAAAGATTTAGATCCTCTTTTCATGGGAAGTTCCTTTTCTTCAAACAAGTGCTGCTTCAGGAGGAATAAGTATTGTGACTTCTGTGCCTTAGATCCTAAATCTTTGGATCCTAAATCTTTCATGGGAAGTTCCTTTTCTTCAAACAAGTGCTGCTTCAGGAGGAATAAGTATTGTGACTTCTGTGCCTTACAGAAGTCTTACAAAATTTAATTGACTTCAAATGTCATTGCCATAAAAGTCTGATAACCAGAAGAGAGGTTCCAGAAACTAGGAGTTTCTCATGTACAGAAGATCATTCCCTGTTTTATGAATGAAATGAACTTAAACACTGCTTTAGGTAGTCTAAGAAAACTACAAACCCAAGTCGGGCTTATTCTGTATATAAAATTAAATCATTACTAGTTCCAAGTTAGTTATTCCAAAACGAATGATAGTGACTTCCACTTAAAATCATTATTCAGTAAAAGCAAAGCTCAGATAGGGAGGCTGACCATAAAACTTCTAATAAGATCTTGCTAAAATAGTAGATAAATGACAGGAAGGGTTTTTTTAAAAAAATATTAGAGCTTCTTTGCAGTATCTTCTTTTTAATTTGTTCTTTAAACAACTCATGAAAAATGATGTTTTTAAAATTATGTATGAGATCTATTTCTATACATTACAGGCTGAGTATCCCCTAACCAAAATTCATAAGAACAGAAGTGTTTCAGATTTGGGGTTCTTCTGAATGTGGAATATTTGCTTATTTATATAAATATATGTGTGTGTGTGTGTGTGTATGTGTGTGTGTATATATATATATATATATGTATTGTGTGTGTGTGTGTGTGTATATATATATATATAAATATAATGAGATATCATGTGGATATGACCTAAATAAAGAAATCCACCTATGTTTCATATAAAGCTTAGACATATAGCTTAAAGATAATATTATATAATATTTTTGAATTGCAGCATTGTCTGTCTGTCTCATGAGGTCAAATGTGGAATTTTCCTGTCTTGTCATGTCAGCTCAAAAAAGTTTCATATTTTAGAACATTTGGGATTTTAGATTCTCAAACTAAAGATGCTCAACCTGTCATACCAATTGATATTACCAATTTGAGCTTAAGGGAATTGAGTTCATTGAGACTGTTTTATTATCCTCTGTGAGAAAAGTGAAGGCTCTGGAAATCAAAAGGGAAATGCAACATGAGCACAAATGAGCAGAGTTTTACCTGCAAAATACATTTGAATAATTGTAAGTTATTCCTCCATATTTATTGCAAGGTTTATTCCCAATATCGTCCTTCCAGAACCATCTTTTCTTCTCCCCAATCCATATTTAATCTTGATAACCCATTTCAAACTTCACTCTCTCATGTAGTTTTTTACCTTTGATTTTCAAACCTTTTGTTCATGATGCTCATTTAGACATTTGGATACATTTTTCTTTGCTCATTTATGACTGTGTGATTAAATGAGAATAGAAACTTATTCAGAGCAGAAATTATGTTTTTTGGTTTTTATTCTTTTCAGAGGTTTTTGCTATAGGGCACGTGCACTCACCAAAGAGACAGAGAGACAGAAAGTGAGAAATCACCCCACAGAGGGGATGGCCCTGCCACAATCCCTTGTCCTCCATTCTCCTCCTCTCGGCACGCACACACGCCTGGCATGGGTTTAAGCCACCGGTTCCGGGATTCGAACCACGGTCGACTACATGGGAGTCCAGCAACATAGCCATTACACTAACTGCTGGTCCCCCCAGAGCAGAAATTATGTTTTAAACCTCCATTTTCAGATTGGCTCTCAAAATTGTGGTAGTATATAGTAAGTCCTAATACACTATAAATAGATTTAAATTGGTTTTAGACATATGTTCATGTAGCCACAGCAACAACCAGAATTTGTAGGTTGGTTCTGCTGAATTTAAGTATGTAAAAGCTCCCCCTAGTTGGAAAAGATCCTTGAATGACCTTGTCCAACCACTGATGCAGAACCTAAATCAGTCTTGCCTTGTAAGATTTATTTGACTCCTAAGAGCCTACTGAATTGGATCACAGGAATGACTAAGACAACTAGCTGACTTTGGAAGCAAATGCAGTCATCTGGGTATGAGTGAAGTGGGTCTGATCCAGCAAGTAGCAATAGAAGTGCAGGTGAAGGGTTGACAAGGACTTAGCAGTTATAGGGACAAATCCTCAGTGTAAATACAACACAAGAATGGCTGGAGGATATTAGTAATGATCCACAGCCCTTAGTTACTTACTATTGAAAATCAGATTATATTTAAAGATATCTCAGTTCTTCTTCAGCATCTATGGTAAATTCAATGCCTGAGGACGCATAGAGACTGTTACAGTTTGAGTATGTCTCCCAAAAATTTATGTTGAGATCTGGTTGTGATAGGATTAAGAGGGTGAAAACCTAATCGGCTATGGTCTTGAAAGATGTGGCCTTTGGGAGGAGATTAGGATTAAGGTCGGAGGGGCAGAGCCTCTGTGATTAAAGCCTGGTGGGTTTACAAAATGACAGAAGGAGACTACAAAGGACACATGGGCACAGACGCACATGCCCACTCCAGGCTAACTCTGTCTTGCCATGCTATCCACTAGCAAAAAACACTCTCAGCTGAGGCAGCCCCTAAACCATGGACCTCCGAAGCATGAGCTGGATAAACCTTTATTCTCTTAAATTACTGAGACTTGGATTTTTTGTTGTTGTTGTTATTGGCAACAGAGCAGACTAGAACAGAGATGGTGTGAACAAGCTGGTGACAAGAGTGTCAGAGTATCAGCAGAGCTGTTTGAATGATAGGAACAAAAGTAACCTTCACACATGATGGGAACCCATGGCCAGGCCTAAGTAGTCC
Organism: Tupaia belangeri chinensis; assembly: GCF_000334495.1. NCBI lineage: Eukaryota > Metazoa > Chordata > Mammalia > Scandentia > Tupaiidae > Tupaia > Tupaia belangeri. Next base: position 3,819,871 of record NW_006159750.1, read on the forward strand.
GCACTATATAAGCAATCCTACTAGCAACTGAAAAGGAAGCCCACCCACTGCCTTGTTTCCTCATGGAAGTATTTTCAAATTTATAGATCCCATTTTTATCTAAGTGTTTATAAAAAATAAAAAATTAATGCAAACTCTTTTTTTTTTTATGAACTCTCCTAGCTGACCAATTTACAGGATGTCACACAATGTTAACACTCTACTAGAAATATCTCACCTTGTTTATCTTCCAATAAATTTGTCTAAGGTGTCTTATGCTTCAATATTTCTATTTAAGCTATGATGACTTCAAAAAACAACACTAGAAAATTTAAACCCCTAAAAAGTAAGTTATATGGAACAAATAATATAGACAGTTTATTACTTGACTGTATTCCTGCTAGAAAAGTAATAATGGTTTGCAGAAGATATACTGGTTATACTCAGTATCAACCAGAAAGTCTTTAAAATTACTTTGTTAATTACTAAAAATGTCACTCTTGATGAGAGAGCCTCATGTGGGATATCTGTTCAAAATAAAACAAACTAAAGGATCTTTACAAATCTAAAATTGTGCCATTCTATGATCCTACTTGAAGAATTACTTTAAAAGAATCAACTTAATTCCTGATTATATATGCCTGATTATCCAATGAAAATACAGAAAAATGGAAAAACATGTATTTTCATTCTGTTAACTAAGCTAACAACTTCTATCATGTAAGTTAATAATTGTCATTCCTAAGTGATGAGTATATGCATGTTCACCATATTGTTACATTTTGGTATCTGGAACTGTCACTATTAAATGGTGGATTTTTGGTTCATTTGTTTTTTAAGTTCATTTACTAGGTTGTCAGAAAAGTCATGATATATTTTTTCTATGTTTTTCTATGCCATTTCTCAAATCAGATCAGTTCAACACACAGTACCAATTATATGCCGGGCATTGTACTTTGTAGAAGGGTGAATAAAACCCTGCAGGCCCTTGGAGATTAGGGCTGATGGCATTCCTATTCGAATCTCCAGGTTTGACTTCATCTGCACCTCCAGTGGCATTACTCAAGGCTGTTCACTATTTGCAGGTCTGCTTATATAATGCACAGACAACACAGTGCTTCTATTTACATGACATCATGAACATTTATACAGCTATGAAATCAAGATAAGGGTGTGTTTTTTTTTTTCTAAAAGAGTTTGATAAAGTTAAGTTCAACATATCTTTGACGAAATCTAAATTATTTGTAGGTCTTTGAGGAACCTCCATATTGTTCTCCACAGTGGTTGTATTAATTTACATCCCCACCAACACGTAAAAGAGTTCCTTTTCACCACAGCCTCACCAACACTTCTTTTTTTTTTTTTTTTAATCTTAGCCATTCTGACTGGTTTTGTTTAATTTTCTTTTTTTTTTCTTTTTTGAGAGGTTTCTGCTATCGGGCATGTGCGCTCACCACAAAGACAGACAGACAGAAAGCAAGAAATCTCCCCCCCAGGGAGATGACCACGCCACAATCCCTTCTCCTCCATTCTCCTCTCTGGATCTTGTGCACGCACACACATGCACCCAGCATGAGAATAAGCCACCACCAGGTCTAGGACTCAAGCCACGGTCAACTACATGGGAATCCAGTGACATGGCCATTACACCAACTGCTAGTCCCTCTTTTGTTTAATTTTCTAAGTGATGAACAGGGTAAAGTTTTAGGGCTCATAAAATGATACTCTAAGATATGGCACTCTGACAAATGGAATTAAACAGACCCTGAACCAGGGTCTCTCTCTGATCTCCCACTTTTATCCGCATCTCAATAATCTTAGATCCTCTTTCTCTCTCCAAGTACAGGAACAAGCTTCACTCTGATGGTATTCCATTACCTGCCTAAAGATTGGACCTGCCAGTAAGAGAAGCCTTTGGTCCCCCCTCCCTGAGTTTTCATTAACTAAATTTATATGGTAGGAAAGATTGAGTAATGTCAACACACCTGGATAGATTCTGACATGAGCTTATTGTCCGTCTCCTAAAGCCCACTCAGTTCCCAAAAAGAATTTTACTCACCACTGTTAGAATGTTAGGCCTATTCTTTCCCCCTAAAAATCATTTACTCTAAAACTGCCTGAACCCCTTCATTTACTCTCCACTATGAAGAAGATTTTTAAGCTTCAACCATCTGCCCCTTCTTTTAGTTTCATATTGGTGGCTTCTATGTACATTTGCACATTAAGAAAATTTTTATGACTCTTATAATCTCCATACTGTCAGCAGATTTTTAGTAAGCCTTCAGAAAAGATGAAAGAATTCCTTCACCCCTACAATCATTCTATTGGGTTGTCAAGAAAGTCACAACAAATTTTTGCATAGAAAAACAGAAAAATACTCCATGACTTTTTCAATAACCTAATACAAGTATCACTTACATTCACAAAAGCCGGATTCAAGTCAAGTCTTGACGTGTAGCCTAGTAAAATTACATCACCTTAAACATAATCTACCATCTCAGAATTGTTATCTATGTGAATTGTCCCACTGAGGACCATGCACATTAAAAATTAACTTAGAACTGAGTATATTCAACAATAAGACTCTTGAATTGATTCTAAGATGAATAAGATTAATTTCATGGTAAAGTCTGTCATTATCAAACAGTGGCATCATATAATGCAGAAAAACAATGAAGAAGCTAATTTTTGTGAGTCCACCCATTCAGTTAAAATCTTCCTCTATTCTTCGTGGTTAGTCCAACACAAAAACAGACTAGGAAATCCAGCAAAGTAAGATAGTGTTTCCTTGTCTGTTAAGGAAATACAACTTTTAGCCACTAAGGAATTTTCTTTCTTCCTTCCTTCCTTTATTTGAGAGATTTCTGCTATAGGGCATGTGCACTCACTGGTGAGAAAGAGAGAGACAGAAAGCAAGAACTCACCACCCCCAGAGGAGTTCCAGGAGGTGAGAAAGTTCTTGAACAATCTGAAAGAAGAAATACACACCATAAAAAGGAATCAAACAGAGCTGTTAGACTAAGCCACTACACAGTGTATTCTGGATGGGAAACTGCATCTTTTATGCTGTGATGATGTTCAGTGAAGAAATGAAGACTATAATATAGAAAATCGAAATCTCCTTTGAAAGTATTAAAAGCAGACTAGATCATACAGAAGACTGAATCTCAGATGTAGAAAACAGAATCACTGGCCTAAAAACATCCACCACGAAGACTGAAAAAACAGTCCATAAAAATGAGAATAATATATGCAAAATACTAGATATCATCAAACGTCCAAACATCCGGATAATTGGTATCCCAGAAGATGAAGAAACTAATAAGGGCATTGATAATCTATTCCATGAAATCCTAGAAGAAAACTTTTCAAACCTAGAGAGGCATTTGAAGATCCGGACCCAAGAAATACATAGGACCCCAAATAGAATCAACCCAAGATCTTCTCCAAGACACATTATAGCCAGATTGACCAAAACCACAGACAAAGACAAGGTACTCAGACTGGCAAGAGAGAAACGACAAGTTACCTAGAAAGCATATCCCATCAGACTAACAGCAGACCTCTCATTGGAAATAATACGAGCAAGGAAAGAATGGGAAAGTATAGTCAAACTGTTGAGTGAAAAACAATTTCAACCAAGAATACTATACCCAGCAAGATTATCCTTCATATGGGAAGAGAAGACAAGAATATTCTCAGATAAACAAAACCTGAAATAATCGACTGACACCAGGCCAGTTCTCCAAGAAGTTCTGAAGGGAGTATTAGATCAGGAAAACTAGTCAGAAACACAGAAATAAGAGTTTAAAAACGTCTAAGAAAAGGACCATATGAAACAAGAAGTGGAAAATTATTTGTGGTGATAACATGTATGACTAAGCCACTACACA
>NW_006159750.1:3825960-3866034 GCF_000334495.1 Tupaia belangeri chinensis
AGTGAATGAATGCAAAATAAATAATATATTTTTAAAAGATAAAAAGTACCTAAATAATAAAGCTATTAAAAGAATTTGACCAGATGAATGAAGTCCTTAACAGCACAAATACATGTAGTTAATACTTAATAAATGTAGGTTCTTATTAGCTCCAACTAGATTTGATTTCTATCATTTACAACTGTGAATCCTTGCTGTCCAACATAGATTTAGACTATGCTCTTAGAATCATTACTTGGTATGAAGAAGTTTTTGTTTTTTATAATTCTGTATATTTATTTTTGGGGCAAGGGGTGGTATGTTGATTCAATCCACTAGAATTCTGCTGGAAGAATGAGGAGGCACATTCGAGCCTTCACACTAGCAAAGAGATGCAAAAGGGCCTGGAAGATAGAAAGCCAAGCCTCCTCCAAACTGGCAGCACCAAATTTTTTCACCCTACCTTCTCCCTGTGTTATTAATATGGAATGATAAACTCAGTCACTGGAAAATGCACTCTTGAGGAGTCTTGTATCTGATTAACTATGGTAGAAAATCCTAAACCCCTGTGAAGTGTGGGAGATTTCCACTGTGGGAGTCCAAAGAAAAGAATTCTACTGGGAAGAGGGAGAAGAGAGAATGTCATGGCAAGAATAGCACTGGTAACTGAGGAATATTATTTGTGATAGGACTATCATATAAAAGACTTAACTTTTATTAATGTTTTCATCCTTTAAACTCAGAGAATCATCAGATTTATCAACCAGCTTTTAAATTTTTCTTCCTAATTATTATTCCTTCCTATTATCTACAAACCTTATGAAGTCTACTATGCATATATTTCCTTTTAGGTAGCTACAGAGTGAGAAACAAGCTATGGTTAAGTGTGCCCTTGGCATCACCCTACATAGCAACAGAGAATAGAAGGAAGTGAGCTGTCCTGAACTTCAGGTGGTGATCAGAAGAGAAACCAGCAGGGGCCCAGCTGCAGCTGAGAACAAGACAGAGCTGGAAGAAGTGCAGGCAAGTGAGAGCCATGTAGACAACTGAACAGATCCTCCTTCCAAAGCCAGAGGATGGAATCGTGGGAGAAGCAGCAGGGAAGGAGAGTTAGCCTGTGCAGGCTCACGTGCATTTCCAGTCTCTATTCACCTGGCCTTAAATTTATTTGTTCTTAGAGGGTCACTGCCAAGTCAATTCAGTTTTAACTCAGTGGTAATACCTGGCTACCTTAATTAAAAAACACTCATAGGAAAAAGCAGATTTTATGTATCAATATTATATTTGCATTTTACCTTTAATATGAAATTCTCTAGCCTATTAAGTGCAGAAGCATTTTATTCATTTTACATTTAGCTCCAGATAAACAATATTTTTGGGAAAAAGTCACCAGAGAAGGACCAACAGATGGCATGATGGTTATGTCACTGGACTCCCATGTAGTCATCTATGGTTCAAGTTCTGAACCTGGTGGCTTGAAACTCACACCAGGCACATCCATGCATGCACGTGTGGTCAAAATTCTGAGAGGAGAATGGAGAAGGGACTGCAGCATGGCCAACCCTTCTCCGGGGGAGAGGGGGATTTTTCACTTTCCATCTCTCTGTCTCTGTCTCTCTCTCTCTCTCTCTGGCAAGCGCACATGCTCTATGGCAAAAAAAATCTCTCTTAACAAAAAAAAAAGAAAAAGAAAAAGAAAAACCCACCATGGACTCCAAACTTGTTAAGAGTTCTTTAAATACAGGGACCAGCAGTTAGTGTAATAGCTGTCTCTGGACTCCCACATAGTCGACCGCAGGTCAAGTCCCGGACCCGGTGGCTTAAACTCATGCCCGGCACGTGTGTGCCCAAGATCCTGAGAAGAGAATGGAGGAGAAGGGATTGCAGTGTGGCCATCCCCTCTGAGGGGTAATTTCTCACTTTCTATCTCTCTGTCTCTCTCTGTCTGTCTGGTGAGCGCACGCGCCCTATAGCAAAAACCTCTCCAAAAAAAAAAAGAAAGAAAGAAAGAAAAAAAAAGAGTTCTTTAAATACACAGGAAGTCAAAGGGAAACACAAGTGCTCCCACAGGATGCTGTCCCCAAAGGGAACAAGCTCAGAAAAATAATTCCTGCCAAATCAGGATGTTGCTGGAAATAAACAGATAATAAACAAGAGATTTTTTTTAAATGTCTCTAATGTCACCATTAGGCAGCATCAGTTTAATGTGTTTCAGTAAATATATGAAATGTACCCACTTACAAAATGTGTAATCAGATCAACACGATGCTTTCTTTACATAACATTTTGAGAAATATAGAGAAATGTATTCCATTTTGCTAATTTACTGGGGTTTTTTTTAAGTTTCAGGCTTTATTAGATGCAATTAAATGGAAATACAACTCTTGATTTCAATTACATTACAGTGTTTATTTTTTTTTAAATCCATAATTCTCACTGGGGAAGAGCTGATTCCTGGAAAGGCCACGCCTGAGGGACGCAAATGAGATCTCATGGCTCCAACCAGGAATTCTGGTACTAAGCAACTACTCACCAATTTTGAATTCTCTGTTAAAATAGAACCAAGAGCCTACCTATGCCTTTAATATAATTTTTCAATAGAAGATATTTTTTCTCTACAAGGATGGTGAAATTCCTAATTTCTTGGTTCTCTTTATGATTTCTCTGTTTCTTTCAAATCATAATTTAAAAACATCCAAAATAATAATAACAACATGAAGTCACAGATATTTTCCTAAAGAACTCTTTAAAAATCTTCAAGTGTTCTTTTTTTTTTTTTTTTGGAGAGGTTTTATTCGCTATAGGGCGCGTGCGCTCGCCAGACAGACAGAGAGAGACATAGAGACAGAAAGTGAGAAATCACCCCCCAGGGGGGGATGGCCATGCCGCAATCCCTTCTCCTCCATTCTCCTCTCGGGATCTTGGGCACGCATGCACACACGCCCGGCATGAGTTTTAAGCCACCGGGTTTGGGACGTGAACCACGGTCCACTACGTCGGAGTCCAGTGACATAGCCATTACACTAACTGCTGGTTCCCCAAAATCTTCAATTGTTCTTGAAATAAAATGTTTCTTATTAATAAAGATATATTTACTGTAAACAGTTTGTAAAATATAGGGGGGGAAATGAAAACTACCTCCAATCTACAGGGTTGTCAGAAAAGTCATGACACATTTTTACACAGAAAAACATAGAAAAAATGCATCATGACTTTTCCAACAACCCATAACTACTGAAAAATAAACAGTTTATAGTCTGGAAAACTTCCTTAAAGGCTTATACATATAATACTAATATAACTGGGATCATAGCTTATATGTTGATTTATAACATATTTTTCATTAATATATTACATTTTTATATTATTCTATTAGTCTCAGAAAATATTTTAATGGCTACAGAGTGGCTTTATTACATTTAGCTTGGAAAATTCATTTTATCAACTTCCTTCCATTGAATGGCTATTTGAATTATTACCATTTTATTATAAATTATTAAATCATCATTGCATCTATTAAGTCCTATGTGAGTATGTGAAACTTTATGAACATTTATTTAGATAAAATCTGGAAAGTATTACTATAAATACTAAGTCAAAGACTATAAACAATTTGAAGGTTTTAGGGACACCAGGTCAAATTCTTACCAGAATGGTGTCTCTGCAACCACTCAATCAGTGGCAGGAAAGCGTACATGTCACCACACAAATGCTATTACAGAATCACCAACTCTTCACTCCACTTTACCAACTCTCAGTATTTCCATTTGAAACAAAAGATTTGCCAATCTGATATACAACATAAAACCTGTTTGTTTTTAATTTATATTGATTTTTTGCTATTATTTTGGACAGGTTGGAGTATATTTATTGGTCATTTGTGTTAATACATGTATGCAAGGGCATGCAATGGATGTGAGGCTATGCAAGCGAAAACTGACTCTGCCCTTTTACCATTCTTCTGAGTTTTCCATATGTGTATTGATATAGGAGAGTAGCAATTAAGAACCTACATTCTGAAATCTAACCACACGGTTTTAAATTCCTACTCTACCACTTATTAGTCATAGGGCTGTGGCAAATTACCTAGCCAACATCTGTAAAACTGAGATAAGAGTGCGGCTGAAAGTGTGAACTGCCAGTTGATGTAACATCAACTGCTGGTCCCCTGGGATTTTTTTTTTTCTTTCTTTGGAGAGTGTTTTTCTGTTTTTTGTTTGTTTGTTTGTTTGTTTGTTTTTTGCTATAGGGCATGTGCGCTCGCCAGAAAGACAGAGAGAGACAGAGAGACAGAAAATGAGAAATCACCCCCCAGGGGGGATGGCTACGCCACAATCCCTTCTCCTCCATTCTCCTGTCGGGATCTTGGGCACGCACGCACATGCGCCTGGCGTGAGTTTAAGCCACCAGGTCCAGGACTCGAACCGCAGTCGACTACATGGGAACCCAGCGACATAGCCATTACACTAACTGCTGGTCCCATCCCTGGGATATTTTTTAATGTTTTACATTTTCATTCAAGAAAATCTATGCACATTTTCTTTACAAGTTCTTGTTTCTATAAGTAGAAAGTCTTTCCCATTCCGCAAGTGCAAATACGTATTCATCTATCAATACATTACTGCCAGTTCTTTTAATGTGCCATTTTTTAAAACTAGTTATATTTATGAGAAAACAGGACACAAAAAGACCATGAAAGAGAAAAGCCAGAGAAAGAAGAACAGACCAAAAGAGAATCAAGAGTAATGAAGGTTATCCAACATTCTATTTCCCAAATATAGTCCTATGCTAGGGTTGATTCTACACTATTAAACAGGAAGCATGGTATTTTGAGAGGTAACTGAAGAACATTCCATAAGCACAATAATAACTATTCATGATTTAACTTTCTGTTTGTTTAGCAAGTACTCCTTCAGATCTAAACCTCCTCTATACTGGTGACGTTATCACACTTCATGGATGACTGTACAATACTTTTATCCAAATTAGGACAGTACAAGAATGAAAGGTCACTATTAATAGTCATGTTAGGTCAGCAGACATAAACCAAGACCACTCTGGGTAGGCATGGTTCTATAATTCATCTTACTACCATGTCAGTGAAGGTACCACACTGATCTCTCTTAACAAATGGTTTCAACAATAAATAATTTCCTTATTTTCTAAGAATTTTGCAATCCTAGATTGTGATGATAGAATCTAATATATTCGATAATTTATTTGAATTATCACTCAGTGTCTGAAATGGGCCAGCCTGTCTCCACTTGCTTATATATCATTCTTTCTGTGCTTCCACAAGTTTGTCTCCTGCCACCTCCACTTTCCTGAAACTGTCCTAACAGCGGTATAGTTGTTGCTAAAACTCACATTTCTCTGCAATTTTCCAGCTCAATCACTGTTGCACAATGTAATTACAGTGACTTCCCTGACCTTCAAGCCATCTTCTCACTGCCAAAGTGAATCATGAAGGTGGTAGGAGTGCTTTATCTCTCCAATATGTAAGAATATAAAAGGTTGAGAATTGCTGAAAATTACATGAAAGGATGACATTAACTGCTGTTACACACACCCAAATTTAACATTCTAACAGTTATTAGATTATTATTTTTCACATAAAAATCCAACAGTGGTGCTCATGGTGGCTCCGTAAACCAGGATCTCTCCTTTTTGTGTCTTTACCATCTTCTAAGTCTTTAAAGATCTCTGTATTCAGTTGGTAGATGAGAGAAACACACAAAAACAAAAACATTAAGGATAACATGTGAAAGGGTGTTATTGGCCAGGCCTGGAAATGATGTACCTGATACCTATTAATACACAGATCCTATTGGCTAACACTCAGTCACATGGCTACATCTAAATGCAAGCAAGACTGGGGAATGTGGTCTGCTGCTACCCAAAAAAGAAGAAGAAATGGGCTTAGTAAACAGCACTCTGGTTTCTATCATAAATAAAGTTCTTCATGAAATCTCTTACAGTTGGTAACTCCATTAATAAGATCAAGTCCTTAAGAACAGGCGTTGTGTTATAACTGGATCCTACCACAATTTACAAATTTCAAATATGCATGACTTATCTGCTAAAACTGGTAGTAACCCACCATAAACCTAAAAGCATGAGTGACTAAGGAACTTAATGAAAAGCAATTAAGCCTAATAACAAAGAAAATGAGGTGGGGGATTCAAGACTGAGATACAGCATGATGTCTTGCTAACAACTGTTCTTTTCACTCAACCCCAGGAACACCAACTGAGTCTAGGGATGATATAAACTGTAAGAAAGAGAAAGTGGGATCAGCAGATGGCGTAATGGTTATATCGCTAGATTCCTACGTAGTTGACCATGTTCAAGTCCTGAATCCAGCAGCTTCAAATTCATGTCAGGCATGTGTGCATATATGCCCAAAATCCTGACAGGAGAATGGAAGAGAAGGGACTGCAGCATGGCCATTCCCCCTGGAAGGGAGGGTGATTTCTCACTTTCTATCTCTCTGTCTCTCTGACAAGATGCACATGCCCTATAGCAAAAATCTCTCTCAAACAAAAAGAAAAAAGAAAAGAAAAAGTACTGAGAAAGCTATAAAGGCAATCTTCTTCCACTTCTACCCAGAATACAGTTTAGCTCTGAAGTCCTGGAGGCTTCTAATGGCCCAACATGGCCTCCAAGGCTTCACAACCATGGAGGTACCTCTGAGAGAGGCCACAGAGGCCCCAAGGGACACACAGCAGAGCCTTGCCTATTTTGGAGCATCAGATCACCCCCATACACTGATAAGCAAATCACTAACAACGTGGGTGATACCAGGTGGAGCAGCAAGGAGCAGGACGAGAGCTAACTCCATGGTAACCAACAGGACAACTCAAAACACTTCTAACATGAAAAAATGGGACTCCCAGAAATAAAGTCAGAGCTTGAGAGATGGTAAAGGCACTAGTGAGAGTCACAGAAATATGATCTATTATGGTTGATGTCACTCCAGTGAACAACCTCAAAATCACAATATTCCTGGAAACGAGTGGTTACATTTAAAATATTCTGAAGAGCTAGGTGGGTGTTGCATTCTATGAATTTTTATGGGCAGGTTGACTTTCCCTTATCTGAAATGCTTAGGACAAGGAGTGTTACAAATATGGGATATTTTTTGGATTTTCCACAAATACAAAATATGGGAGATAAGACCTAAGTCTAAATATGACATCCATTTATGTATATATATATATATATACACACACACCTTACACACATAGCCTGAACGTAGTTTTATACACTGCTTCTCTATTACAGTTTTTTGACTGTGACTTGCCTCATAAAGTCAGATGTAAAATTTTCTACTTGTGGTGTCACATAGGCGCTCAAACAGTTTGAGTTTGGGAGGGTTTTGGACATGAAGATTAGGGATGTTCAAACTGCACCAACTTTGTGGTTTGAACCAAAATCATGACAGGAATTAACGCTTTTTATGAGTAAACTGAAATTTCTATCTAACCTACTGATTTTCAGATAAAAAGACACATGAAATTTCAAATGATATCTCTCCTTGGGGCAGTCATCTTAAAAATCAGCTTTAATAATGTTTTAATAATTTGATTTGCCTCTGAAGCTTATCATAACTCTAAGACAGAACTTTGGGAGTTTTTTAACTCAAGTTTTATTCCCCCATTAACTAACTGGATCACAAACAGTAGGTGAAGCCTACCAAATAAAACAAACCAAAAAATAGATATTTTTACTAAAATCCAATGATTCAAGCAATTCTTATGTACAAGGGCAAATATGCAAACTTTTCTTTAAAAATTTTATCTATTCTAAATACATGTATAATCATCTAATCGGTCACAAGCATGGCCAGAAATCCTTTCCCATCTTCTGGTAATCCATGAACAGACTCAGAATTAACTTTTCCAGAAAGTATATGCTAGGGCCAGCCCATGTCCAGGTGGTTACGTGAGCTGGATCCCACATGGCCAACTGTATGGTTTGAATCCCAGATCCTGGTGTGAAAATCACATCAGGTACATGTGCATGCATACATGCTCAAAATCCTGAAAGGAACAAGAAATGGAGGAGAAGGGACTGCGGTGTGCCCATTCCCCGTGGGGAGGGCGTTGTTTTCTTGCTTTCCTTCTCTTTCTTTCTCTCCCCACCTTCTCCAGTGAGTGCACACACCACTGGCAAAAAAAATAAAAACAGAAAGAAAGAAGGCACTCTAAAGTGACAGGACAACTAACTCTTCAACAATATAAAGATTAGTCTAGCCAATTTTTACAAGGCTAAATAGGAAATAGATATTAAACTTTCAAATTCTCCACATGAACAATCAAGGGAAACAGAATTAAACAAAGAAAACACCTATAAACTTATGTAATCACTTTCCTTTGTTCCTTTATCTTCAAAGAATAATATGTCATCATTACATTAGCTCTAAATAGGTCTCCTCAAAGACCATGACACAGTTCAGAGGAACAGAAGACCGTAAATTTGTTTGCATGTGATGTTGAAGTACCTGTATTCTTGATTTTCAGAGTTTGTTTTAATACCACCCTTTGAAGCAGTGAGGAACATTTGGATGTTTACTAAATGAAATGTAGCGTTAATAAGAATACCAAAGGCCAGGTGGTGGTGGTGCAGAGGTAACACAACTGGATCCAACTGAAAACTTCTGAGTTCAAGTCAGGGGATCTTCATGAGCACACAGAGCACACACACGTGTCCATAGTCTAGGCCAGCTGAGACGGGAGTAGATTGCAGTGTGAGGACCTCGTTCAGGGTATCTGTCTTTCTCATTCTCTCATGAAAGAAACAAATTTAAAGTGAGGGAGGGGGACTAACAGATGGCATAATGGTTACATTGCTAGACTCCCACATGGCTGACTGCAGTTTGAGTCCAGGACCTGGTGGCTTGAAACACATGCGGGGCACATGTGTGTGTGTGCCCAAGAACCTGGAAGAGAGTGAAGAGAAGGGATTGCAGTGTGACCATCCCTCCCCTCATGGGTTGACTTCTCATTTTCTGTCTCTCTCTAGCTCTCTGAAAAGTACGTGCACCCTATAGCAAAAGTTTCTCTTAAAAAAAAAAAAATGTGGGGGGTGATGCCAGATATGGGCCACCTTCAGTGTTCCCATTGGTGAACATAAGGAGCAAGAGTTCTTGTTGTTGGCACCATCAGGTGGCATGGAATTTGGGGCACTGGATTCCCACATGGCCAACCACAATTCAAGTCCCACACCTGGCAGCTTTCCTTCTCTTTCTCTCTGGTGACCACACATGCCCTATAGTAAATCAACAATAACAACAACAAATAAATTTAAATAGATAATTATAAAAATTTTTAAAAAGAGTTCTTGTCCTCAATTTCCATTTTAGAACATGTTTTTCTTCTATGGAAATTAAATAAATGTCTAGAAAAACGCTTTAATCTGTCTAGCTTTGCCACTCTAAATCTCTATTGAGGGAAGGGAAATTTGATAAATCAGACATAACAATATTAGGCAGTAATTACTGATGATAATCATGGCTCAGCACTGACATACAACTTCACAAGGGGTCAACAGAGTACAGAACTGTGTTCATTAGTACGTGTAACTTCTAAAAGCAAGTTCTATTCAGAATAATGTGGATTTCTAAATAATCAGCACTAGCTAAGAGATCATTTAAAAATGAGAGGTGCCAAGCAATCAGTAAGAGACAGAACTGGAAAACTTTATTACATAAGCCAGGTCTTTTGACTAATTCCAAGAATCTTTTCTATTACATACAATATTGCTTTTAAGTTCCTCTTTATATTAAAGGAAAACCTGACTCTTTGTTGCATGCACTTATTTGGTTATAATTTTATCCCCCCATGCCCAAAATAGAGGCCAAGCACAAAATATGAACTCTCTCATCTACATCAATAGCTCTTCTCATTTTAAAACCATCATGTCTTATTAAGCTATCAGAGTTGAAGCCTTAGGTTAAACCACAAAATAATTACAGTTTTTGCCAAATATTAGCATTTTCATATGCTTTAGTCTATATATCATCTTAATATGAAAGAGCCATAAATTATAATCACTACTGATTATCGTGAAACATCAATAGTAAATGCTTTTTGCATTTTGTTTTAATCTATGTTTTACCCTTCTTTAATTCTCATTTGGTTCTTTGGAGAGACAAAACACATATCCTTAACCTCAAATTAACACAATTTATGCAATACAAACTGTAGTGAGAAGTGAGGTTTTATTTAAAGAAAGAGGAACAAGATGTAAACGGAAATATGAAAAAAAAAACTGCCTTTGTCCCATAAATTACATTTAAGCATCTATTTTAGCAACCAACATTTTCCAGCACGTTTATCAGACAGTATGCCAAAGACCTTACATACAAAATTATCTGTTTCATCCTCCTAGAGACTGCATCAAGCAGATAAAATAATTCAACTTACAGTGAGAGAACTGAGAAACCATTGTTTTTCCTTAATTTGGCTTTCTTGACTAATTAACTGAAATCACTGCAGAAACCCTTTCTTGAGATTTTATCAACCTACATGCCTACATTCACTTGCATCAAAAATTGAAAAGTTGGGGGAACCAGCAGTTAGCATAATGGCTATGTCGCTGGACTCCCACGTAGTCGACCAGGGTTCGCGTCCCAGACCTGGTGGCTTAAAACTCATGCCGGGCACGTGTGCGTGCGTGCCCAAGATCCCGAGAGGAGAATGGAGGAGAAGGGATTGAGGCATGACCATCCCCCCGGGGGGTGATTTCTCGCTTTCTGTCTCTATGTCTCTCTCTGTCTGTCTGGCGAGCGCACGTGCCCTGTAGCGAAAAACTTCTCAAAAAAAAAAAAAAATTGAAAAGTTGGCATGGTGGTTAAAGACGCTGGACTCCCACATGACTGACCGCAGTTTAAGGCTCGGACCTGGCAGCTTACTTTCTTCACTTTCTCTGTCTCTCTCTCTCTCTCTCTCTGGTCAAATTAAAATAAATAATAATAATAATAAAGTTAAATAATTATTTTTTTAAAAATTTAAAAGTTAATAACCTTACAAAGTTATGCACCAAAGAGTATCTACCTATGAACGTAAAGACTGCCTTGATATTGAAGCCATGAGGACCTGGACTTTTCCTTGTTGGGAGACTATTACTGAATCAATCTCACTGCTTATTATTAGTCCATTCAGGTTTTCTATTTCTTCCTGGTCCAGCCTGAGTAACTAGGATGTACACATGCAGAAATTTGTCCCTCTCATCTGGGTTTTCTAGTCTGTTGTCATATAGTTGCTCATAGGAGTCTCCCATAGTTTTTTGTATTTCTGTTGTATCTGTTGTATTACCAGCCTCGTTACTGATTTTATCTATTTGGTTCCTTTCTCTGTTTTTCTTGATTAGTCTAGCTAATAGTTTGCCAATTTTGTTTATCCTCTCAAAAAAAAAAAAAAAGTTTTTTTCAGTTTTTTGTTGTTGTTGTTGTTAAATTGCTAACATATTACTTTTATCCTTTTTAGCTGAGAAACAAATCATCTCCTAAAGGAGTACTCACACATGTAAGAACAAATTAAAATCACCCTTGTTACTTTACTCTTAGTAAAAATTCTACATAAATTAAATATAAACTTGGAATTCTGTTGAAACTTTCAGTAACACATTTCACATGATAATGAATTGTGCAGATTTAGGAACAACAAAAGATATCTGGGGACTTTTTCCACTACTGTTTCACTTCTTTAGACTTTTTTGTGGGTATTTTCTTTCTTTCTTTTTTTTGGGGGGGGTGGGTGGAAGGCGGGGGAGGTTTTTGCTATAGGGCGTGTGCACTAGCCAGAAAGACAGAGAAAGACAGAAAGCGAGAAACCATGCTCCCAGGGGGGATGGTCATGCCACAATCCCTTCTCTTCCATTCTCCCCTCAGGATCTAGTTTATTCATTTATTTATTTGACAATAGAGGAAGAGAGAGAAAGAGAGAGGGAGACAGGGAGAGAGGGAAGTGAAAAAGCAAGCTACCAGGTATGTGTGTGTGAGAGAGAGAGACAGAGAGAGAGAAAGTCAAGCTGCCAGGTCTGGGACTCAAACCAATGTTTGCTATGTGGGAGTCCAGTGCCCTTAACCACCACACCACCTGCCGGACTTGCTACTTAAGAAGTTTCTGCGCCATCAACTAGGAATCATAAAAATCATATTAGGGATTCCAAGTATGAATCTAAAATGGAGTAGAAAAAGGGATATATGTAATTGATTGCTTATTTATCTACATAAATGTCTATTTACTTATGAAAATCTTGGAGACAGTTTACTGGCTAAAATCCAAGTTACAACTAAACTAAAGATCCTTTAGCAATTTTTTGGAAAACCAATGTTAATAATACTATCTCCTTTGCATCATTATATCTTATACTAACTTTGCTGAAATACCATGAAATTTTGAATTACTCTTACTAAGAAATTATACTTTATCATCTGGCAGACAATAAATTCAAATTTCTGCTGCTTCTTCCCAGAAACCCAAGGTTATTAGAAAACATCTGCAGTAATCCTGCTGGAGAATCCTTTTCAAACTTTGTAGACAGAAAAAGACAGCACAGAGCTGATGCTCACTCAGATCGAGCCTTCAGCCTTCCTTGCATGTTTTCATTTCTCCACCCAGTCCACACCCAATGCCATCAATCAGCACCAAACCTGACCTAGACTGACCTCAAAAATGGTATCCTCTGTCCTTCCATATCCTAATTACAGCCATTCTAGAGTGATCATCTTGTCTAAGATAAAGGATGAGTATGCAACTGCTTTTAAAATATAACATAAATGCAGGGAAAGGATTTAGCACAGAACTTATAAAGTACCTGCTCCCTCAGAAGCAGCAGGCTTCATCCTTCGTATCCTCTACACAGAAGGACAGGATGAAAGAACCAAGGTAGAGCCTACAGCTAGGGTCACCAAGCACATTTTGTTTGAAATGTGTACACGCACGCATCACACTTCACTGGGGAATATCCTAGATACCTGGAATGCCATTTACTCATTTACCTAATGATTCTACACACCAGCCTATCCTGACGCTATTGGTCCTCAGAAATTATGTTTATTCAGCGGGACTTAACCATGTCCACAGGGCATTAGCATGGAGTCAAACCAGACAAGACCCTTAATCAACTCATATTTCTCCAGTGGAATCCTCCAAAGACACAGGTGCTTTAGGTAGGAAAAAAGTCATTCTGTCCAGAGGAAGCCTGCTTGGCCAGACTCCACACAGCTGCAGTGACTGCCAAGGATTGTTTCCTGTCGTTGTTTGGTGCTCCTACCACTCCTGGTGCACACTTCCTCTTCCTAATCCTGTGCAAATGGGAGCATTCATCCAGTCCACCCCCACACAATCCCTCTTGCTGAGCACAGGAGGCAAATGCCAGTACTCCTTTATTCCTACAGATGTGAATAGGTCATTAATGGGGGGGAAAAAAAAAACTATGCAGAATAAATACAGAAAATACTACCTTCCTCTTCTAGGAGATCTTGTTGATAGGAACTACACAGGCACAACTGTCAAAGGACGGACTGTTGACAAAGAGATCTGCATCACTGGTGCTGCACAGACAAGTCAACTGACTATCAGAATATCATGGACTGGAGATAGCCAAGTCTCCTGTGGATTTCTCATCCATCACGTAACACAATAACAACTTGTTGAAAGCAAATTAGACTCAATGACCTCCCTATGTAACTTGGATAAACAATGCCTCACCCTAAAACCAGTGTGACAAGGTCAAGGATCTCTGAACACAGCTCAGCTGGGACATGGTCCAACAGTTTAGGCTGGGAAAAAGAATATGTGCACTACTGAGATATAAATTTGCCATAGCCTTCAAAACAGAAATATTCTAAAAAGTTTCCTACTACACAAAGCAAATTTTCCATTACTAAAAAAAATAATAATAATGAAACTGGGGCCAGCAAGTGGTATGGTGGCTAAGGCTCTGGGCTCCCACAAGGCCAACTCTGGTTTGAATCCCAGATCCAGCAGCTTGAAAGTCATGCCAAGTGTGTGCACATGCATGCCCAAAAACTCAAAGGAGAATGGAGGAAAAAGGACTGGGGCATGGCCATCACCCTTGGTGGAGAGGAGGATTTCTCATTTCCCCTCTCTGTCTGTCTCTGGCAAGTGCATGAACCCTATGGCAAATAAAAGAAAAAAGAAATAATGAAACCAAAATTTCTAAGTGTTCTACCAGGAACAAAGTGTCTCCTACCAATAGATAATCAGCAAGTACAAAAAAAAAAAAAAAAAAAAAAAAAAAACCTTTGAAAAATAAAACATAAAATACCTACCAGGTAGGAAAATATTAGGTCACTGGGAAAGTCAGGATGTATTTTTCTGTTTTTCTATGCAAAACTGTGTCATGACTTTTCTGACAATTCAATATATTTATGAAGGTGAATATAAGTTCCATTAGAATTCTCTTCAATTTTTAAATACTGTAAGTTGTACTTGCTCCTGCTCCTATTACTCTCCCTTGCAATAAACTCTCCTTTCTGTCCAGTCATCCAGGGAGTCAATATTTTCCCTTTCCTCTCCCCTACCTTCTCACTGGTCATGTCAGTTCCTAAATACCCAAAGGCACTCAACCTCTGAGAGCCCCTCTAGCCATTGCTCTACATCATTTCCCAAACACACTTTTAGTCTGATACCTACTCTTCTTGCAGTTGGCCTTCCAACCACCCACTCAGTCTCCCCCACTGACATCTTAGCTCAAGAGGTTCATCTCAAGTCTACCTGTTTAAAAAATACTCATTGGCCCTTCATCAGAATCAATGCAGACCGTGGAAAGCCCAGGGCCCACACACTGACCCCATCTCTGTCAGATCTCAAGCTCACCTTAGTTGCATTTTACAGTCAAACTACATGGACTATCTGCAGAACCCCAACATTCCACATAGATTCCCCATGCTTTCCCTCCCTGTGAGATTTTCCCTCTACCCAGAAGGTGCTTCCCCCTTTCTCTTGGAAGCAAGGCCATAAAATCATGAAGAACATGACCTTCAAAGTTAGGTTAGTGAGATCAGTGCTCCATTACCTACTAGCTGTGATTTATCTTTCTCAGTTTCTTTGACCATAAAATGAGGATAATAGCAAAATGATAGAGTCATTGTAAGGACAAAGTAAAATGGCAATATAAGACATAGTAGAAAATAAGTGCCTAATAAATAATTTCAAGCGGTGGCACCCCTTCTATTTTTCCGTCTAGATTCAGGTACAGATAATATTCAAGGCACTTTTTTTTTTTTTTTTTAAAGGAGAGATTTTTGCTATGTGGCCCATATGCTTGCTGGAGAGAGAGAGAGAGACAGAAAGAGTGAAATCTCCCTCCAGGGCAATGACCACACCACAGTCCCTTCTCCTCCATTCTCCTCTTGGGATTTTGGGCATGCATGCACATGCAACTAATGCGAGTTTCAAGCTGCTGTGTCTGGAACTCAAATTACAGCCAACTACATGGGAGTCCAGTGACATAACCATTATGCTATCTGCTGGTCCCTCAAGGCACCTTCTTTAATCATATTTGAGAAGAGTTGATCCCTTTATCCTGCATTCCCCTGGAACACCTTGCATTTGTTAGTTACTGCACTTGGCATGCTGTTAGGTTGTCAGCAACGTCATGATGCACTTTTGCCAGAAAAACAAAAATGTGTCATGACTTTCTCAATGACTTAAGATATTGCTATTATTTATTTACTTATATCCTCTACAATTTAGGGCATTCCTTGGTTTAAAAGTCTCTTTAAAAGAATTTATACAGAACCAGCCTATGACCTGGAGGTTAGGTGAGCTAGATTCCATATGGCCAATCATGTGGTTTGAGTCTCAGACTATGTGGCTTGAAAAACATTCCAGATACATGTGCATGCATTCCCAAAATCCCCAGAGGAAGGAGAAATGGAAGTGTGACCATTCCCCAAGAAGGGTGGTATCTTACTTTCCCTGTCTCCTCTGTCTCTCTCTGGCAAGTACATGTACCCTCTGAAAAATTTAATAAAAAGCAGGGGAGGGATTTATACATACACATAAGTAGTCTTAAAGGTATAATGAAGCTCACATAATTATCATGGAATAGGAATTAAAACATACTGTACTTAATATGCAAGTATAAATTAAAAATCATAAATTTCATATGCATGTATTTATAAACCTAAAGACTAAAAAATAAATTACTGGAAACCAACAGTTAGTGTAATGGCTATGTCGCTGGACTCCCACATAGTCGACCGCGGTTCACGTCCCGGACCTGGTGGCTTAAAACTCACTCCGGGCGCGAGTGCGTGCGTGCCCAAGATCCCGAGAGGAGAAGGGAGGAGAAGGGATTGCGGCGTGACCATCCCCCCTGGGGGTGATGTCTCGCTTTCTGTCTCTATGTCTCTCTCTGTCTGTCTGGCGAGCGCACACACCCTATAGCAAAAACCTCTCCAAAAAAAGAAAAGAAAAAGAAATTACTATAAATAAATAAATAATCCATCTATCAGTGCATGCATTATACTTGGTATATCTGTAAACCTGTTTCTGTGTACATATTTACATGTGTACTGGGAATTCAAAAGAATTTAAAAAAAAATTAAAAAAAAAAAAGCCTACCCAAAAGATCCACTGCTTGGTCTGTGGAGAAATCTTAAAATAATTAGGAGAAGTTCAATTTCAGTTCTCAAACTAGATTTCCACTTCTAAAATAATATTCTCGGTAGCTATACCAAACAAAATTCAAAGTGACATTCTTTACCATGCTTTTCTCTCTTTATGTTGTCTTTAACTCTCCAAAGGTATGCATACATTCAAGTCTTCATTAACTCTGTAAGTTTACAATTTGAAAGGAATGTCAATTTTACTGTCAATAAAGTAGATCTGAGCTAAACAGAAATGTCTAACCCTAGCTATTTTCAGAAAGACTTACACAACCAACGATTACCACAGCAAAACGTTACTTTATGAAATGCAATGCATATAGATTTACCAGGAAGTGGCATTTTTAGAATCAGAAAGATTTTTAAAGAGTTGAAGAAACTGAGACTAAGACAAAGGACTAGTCCAAAGGGATCCATTGGATGAGATTGGGCTATTGGGTCATCAGAAAAGTCATGATGTGTTTTTCTACGAAAAAATGCATCATGACCTTTCCAGTGACCCAATAGAATCTAGTTGAATGTGCTTTATAGAAGCCAGACAGTGGTGCAGCAGTCACAGAACACTCTGCTATGATGGACCCACATGGGGAGGTTCCCAGTTCACATTCCAGGGCCTCACTGCACATGCCAGCTGTGTGTGTGGACCCATGATCCAGCCTGGCTAAGGCTAGAGATGGACTGCAGGGCCTGTTAGGGGTATTTGCCTCTTTGTCTGCCTGTCTCTCTCTCTCATATAAGAAACAAATAAATAGAATAAACAGTGCTTTATAACTTATTTAAACTTAATTTAAATAAGACTATAGTATAAATAAGATCTCAGTTGGAACTGAGGAAATAAACAAAGACAAGTCAACAAAGCTAGGCCCAGGAGTCAAGACACAAAAATCAACTAGGCCCAGAGTTCTGGATAAAGAGCTTTTCAGATCTGAAGTAGTATGTGTGTTTGATCTTGAACTAAATCACCAAAAGAAGGTACTGAGGGATATGGGGAGAAAGGGCCTTCTAGATGTGATGCTTAACTTTGAGTGTCAACTTGACTGGATTGAAGGAGGCCTGTCAGGCTATAAGTGTGCCTGAAAGAATACTGTGGACTAGACTGCAAGGCGAGTCAGTGGGCTGAGAGAAAAGGCCGCATCAATGTGAGTGAGCACCATTGAACTGGAGGAGCATGAGAGAGACAAACAGAGGAAGTGGGAGTCTGGCTCCTCTCCCCTCCCTTTTCTTAACTCTTCCCTCCAGAGCATGTTGTAGGTTCCATTCCTACACAGTCTGTCTGCTCCATCCCTTTCCCTCCATTCAGTCCTAGGCTTCATTTGTTCCTGCTGGCTCTTGGCCCCTGTGCCCTTCCAGCCAGGTAGACTTTAAGTTTAACCTTCGGACTCTGGACTCATACCAAAGTATGAGTCTCTTTCATATCTTTGCTGCCCAGAGGTATGACCCTGTAGCCTCTCAAGGGTCTTCTTCTGGTCTCAGACTGCGCCAGTTTCCCTGCTTACATCTCCATCTCTAAGACAATCCCTGTAATAAATCCCTTCTTTTACATGTATAGTTATCCTCTTGGTCTTGAAGAACCCTGACCAATATACCAGGTGTAGAAAACAGTATTAATAAGTATTAATCTACTGAGTCATAACAACTTTAGTACTTTGTCAGTTCTGAAGCAAACAAGTTTATGACAGTAGAAAAGTTAGAAATAAGGCCAGCAAGACAGGCAGGGGACTGACCACGAAGAACTGTGTGGCTTATAAAGGATTTGGATTTTATTCTTATAAACAACAAGAATCCACTGTCAGGTTTTAAACCTGTGGGTAAAGTGATCAGATTTTTACTTTTGGAAGATTACTCTGAAGTTTGGAGTGATTCAACACTGAATAAGAGAACACTTGGGCGATGATTTTAATAACCCCAGTGATAAGGGTCTTAACTAAGCAAATGCAAGGAAGGTTAAATAAGAGACACTTGGAACTGCTTAGTTCCTGGCAGGATAAACAAAGAGTTTCACCAAAAAAAAAAAGAAGGAAGTTTGAAAAGGAAAAAAAAAAAAAAAAAGTCATTTGTTTCTGTACATAGTGAGTTTAAAATAATCATGTGATACCTAAATAGCTAATCACATGCAAATTTGAGAAATTTGGAACAAGTGAAAGCTTGCTTTCCTCACTGTAGAACTTTTCAGTGCCTTTGCTATGCTATATCTCATAGATACATTATACAGTGTTTATTCAATAAGAATATTTTCCCCAAGCTTTCTATTAAGATTTCTTAGAATAGTGCAGTTTCTTGGGAAATTATTTGGGAACTGCTACTCCAGAAGTCTTCAATTATATTTAGGTTAAAAAGAACAGTTTTTAAACAGGCTCAAAAAAAAAAAAAATCAAAACGCAGGCTCCAACTGAATTTGAATAATCGATAAGGTGTAAAAAGAATGGTCTTTGCTGAGGTACTCAAGTTCTGAAAAAAGTGGTGGGAACCAGAAAATTTGTCAAGCATCAAGTACTCTTTATGACAGTGAAATATAGGTAGAGGAGGCTAACTAGACAGCTCAGTCCAAGAACAAAGGAAAGGAACAGTGCTAATGGTACAGGGATTGTGTTAACTGCCACCAACACACACACTAGAGAAGGCTAGAAGCTGATTTTTCCTTCTCTGCTTAAACAGACACCAAAAATGGCCTTGGAACAAGCTTTCTTTGTTCTAAGAGCAATCGATCCAGAGCTCTCCCTGAGTTACGTAAATACAGGCAGGCCGCCTACTGCTCAGGAGAAGAGTAAAGGAGGCTTTTGTGAGCTATGGGAGGTTGATTCCTCACAGTACTCTCAGAGACTGAGCCTGCCCTAGACTGTAAGTTAGCTGATTTGCGGGAAAGTCTCCGGGCTTCTGGGAAAAAAGACCAGAGATCCCAATTGCTGCTTGAGCCCCATGTAGGAGCTGACTATAGAGGACTTAACCAAAGCTTGTTGGGCAGGAAAGGATACAAGGAACCCCAGAACAGAATTCACTGCAAAGCCAATAAAAACATGGCCTAGCCAGGCTCAACACAGAGACCAACATGTCGAAGGGGTGAAAGAAAACTAATTTGGATAGTGGAGCTGACTGAGGCTGGAATCACAAGAGCATACTTGCATTTGGAGAACTACAGCTGTCCCAGAAACCACACGATCTGTATTCAACAGCACTGGAAACAGAGGGTTGCAGTGGTAAAAATGAGATGTTCTGCAAAGCAGACCCATATGGGAAGTTGCTGGTTTGCTGGTTTTACCTCCCTGAGTACACCAAGCACTTCTGTGCTCATGATTCAGGCTTGCTGAGGCTTAGGAGTGGATCATGGCATTGAGTTTCTGTGCATGCACACACTCTCTCATATAATAAATTGATTTAAAAAAAATATATATATATATACATATGGCACCATGCCAGGAGGCAACCAACAAAAATCAAAACGCAGGCTCCAAACTGAATTTGAATAATCGATAAGGTGTAAAAAGAATGGTCTTTGCTGAGGTACTCAAGTTCTGAAAAAAGTGGTGGGAACCAGAAAATTTGTCAAGCATCAAGTACTCTTTATGACAGTGAAATATAGGTAGAGGAGGCTAACTAGACAGCTCAGTCCAAGAACAAAGGAAAGGAACAGTGCTAATGGTACAGGGATTGTGTTAACTGCCACCAACACACACACTAGAGAAGGCTAGAAGCTGATTTTTCCTTCTCTGCTTAAACAGACACCAAAAATGGCCTTGGAACAAGCTTTCTTTGTTCTAAGAGCAATCGATCCAGAGCTCTCCCTGAGTTACGTAAATACAGGCAGGCCGCCTACTGCTCAGGAGAAGAGTAAAGGAGGCTTTTGTGAGCTATGGGAGGTTGATTCCTCACAGTACTCTCAGAGACTGAGCCTGCCCTAGACTGTAAGTTAGCTGATTTGCGGGAAAGTCTCCGGGCTTCTGGGAAAAAAGACCAGAGATCCCAATTGCTGCTTGAGCCCCATGTAGGAGCTGACTATAGAGGACTTAACCAAAGCTTGTTGGGCAGGAAAGGATACAAGGAACCCCAGAACAGAATTCACTGCAAAGCCAATAAAAACATGGCCTAGCCAGGCTCAACACAGAGACCAACATGTCGAAGGGGTGAAAGAAAACTAATTTGGATAGTGGAGCTGACTGAGGCTGGAATCACAAGAGCATACTTGCATTTGGAGAACTACAGCTGTCCCAGAAACCACACGATCTGTATTCAACAGCACTGGAAACAGAGGGTTGCAGTGGTAAAAATGAGATGTTCTGCAAAGCAGACCCATATGGGAAGTTGCTGGTTTGCTGGTTTTACCTCCCTGAGTACACCAAGCACTTCTGTGCTCATGATTCAGGCTTGCTGAGGCTTAGGAGTGGATCATGGCATTGAGTTTCTGTGCATGCACACACTCTCTCATATAATAAATTGATTTAAAAAAAATATATATATATATACATATGGCACCATGCCAGGAGGCAACCAACTGGATGGGGCTCCTTAATGGAGCCTTGAAGCAAGACTGGTTAGGACCCTATGGATTGCATAAACCCCAGAGACTTTGGAATAATTTAGGGTGGGAAATACTTCAAGAGAAAAATGTCGAACTTCCATTAAGAGTGGGAGTTCAAATAAGTAACTATAGAGAGATTTATATTTACACGCTAAGATGATTCATCATGGTTACGTATCTATATACAGAAAAAAATTTCTAGATGTTGATCAATGTGCATGTACTAGACAACAAAGATATTTTAGGCCACACCATGGTAAGGACCCTGGAGCCACCTGCACCCAAGAAAAATCTCAGTAGCCCTTGGTTGGAAGGACTTGCTTATAACTGGGAAGTGGAGTAGAATTCCAAGAGGACACACATTGAGTGATAAACCAGTACATGTTTGGGATGCATGTGCTGCTTCGATGAGTGCATTTCCCAGAACTCCAAAGGACTGGAAACAGAGAAAAGGGACACAGAACTCAACCAGTCATCCAGATACAAATGCTGAGAGGCTCAGCACGAGCTGGGCAGGAAGAGGTCCTCATACTCTTATACAGATACCCTGAGGTGTGTAAGTCAGTCCGGGGTAAAAAGTGAAGATACATAGGACACAGCCTGAGCAAATACTCTAAGACAAATGATAAGGAATGACAAGTGAGACACAAATTTGAGCTCACAAAAAGACAGCCTGAGAACAGCAGGTCTCTGCTAATAAGCTATATAGGGTGGGGAGGAAGGGGGGAAAGCTGCTTGGTATGAATTTCCATCACACAAACCATTTTAAAGCCCTTTCTGCATTAAGCCAACCAGGCACCCATTTGTTTTCTCAGCAAGTTCAAATTTATTTCCAAATGGCAATGTATTTGAAGTGCTGAAAAGGCAAAAAGAAAAAAAAAAAAAACCCTACCCTGATTTGCTGCTAATTTGGTTCACGTTCTAGAGGAGAAACACACTGGGCACCAGTCACCTTCAGTCAAAGTTTCACTGCAGGTCTCTCAACTAAAATCCCTAAGCCAAAATAAACTATTTGTATTGGGCCAGCCCTGTATGGTAGTGGTTAAACACCAGGTACAGGGAACAGGGTCCCACATGACCAACTGCAATTCAAATCTTAGGCCCAGCAACATGAAAAGCATGCTAGGTACTAATGTGCCCAAAATCCCAACATGATGGAGAAATGGGAGAAAAAAAAATTGCAGCATGACCATGCCCCATTTGGAAGTGATTTCTTAATCTCTCTCTCTCACTCACCTCCCTCCTGCCCCACCCCAAGGAGTGCATATAGCCTCTGACAATTAAATAAATATATATGTAAACATGTACACATATACACACACACCATAAAGGCTAAGGAAAACAATAATGTAAAATGTATGGATGTATACTCATCCATATTATAATTTTCTTAATCTGAGCCAGAAAGAATCAAACCAAATACACTGAGTTTCAAGAAAGAGCTATTATAACCCTTTTGTTTTTCCCCCCTTTACACCTGTTCACATTCAGAAGTTTGAATGATCTATATCCACTCAAACTACTGGTTCCTACTCAAACTACTGGTTCCAGACTGAATATAAATTCCTTCATTCAGTCATTTACTGAGAATAACCCAGGCATTTTATATAAACTGGCCCTATTTTCACAACAACCTTGCATGGTAAGAGTTACCCTGCTTATAGATGAAATAACAAAAGATCAGCGGGCCAGGAGACATCTCCAAGGTCACACTGAATCCTGCCAAGTTTTCTTTTTGGACCATTTTGTCCAAATCCATGAATCTCTCTAAGCCTTATTCATCTCCATGTGAGTGAGTCAGGGCTCTGCAGGTCCCTTTTACCCTGTGGTTTTAAGATAATTTTCAAGCTATTTCATATGCCCAAACATACAGAGACAGTTGGGGTTCTCAGAAGGAAGTGAGTTCCCAGTCTGCAGAGACCCTCAGACCACTTTTCTTGATCCAGGAAAGCAAAGGCACACATGGGAAGGCTGTCTAATGGCAGAGAGTTTCCCAAACCTGAAGACCTATGATATTCTTCAGTCAATGGTAAAGAAAAGAAAGCACTTACCATAAGGCAGGGGCTGTACTTCTACTTAATTAGTTATACACTGCAGCACAGAGAGCTTCTAGGACTGTCTTCACATTCCCCCTTTCTTAGAGTCTAACAAATGGTCTCCAGGTTGCATGGAACTTGGGTAATAAAATAGGAGTTAACATATCTACACACCTGAAATCATCTGACTGACAAAATACCATGAATCACTTAGATTTCTCTCACATGTGGTTGCAAGAACTAATAAAAACTGATGGAGGGTGGAGGGGAATGCATTGGCTCCTATCATGGAAAAAATCTACAGATACACACATTCGGCTCCAGGCACAGCTTGATTCCAGTCTCACATGATGTCACCAGTCTCGTTCTCAGCTCTACTCCCTCTGAGCTGGGCCCACTTTCAAACTCCATGTGGTTCCCAGATGGTGGAAGCTCTTCCAAGCCTCACGGACTCACATCTGCACACTTCCATAGCAAGAGAAGAACAAAACAAGATTGTCCCTGCAAGTGTCTCAATGCATCACTTTCTTCCTGACAAAGTGACTCACCACATTCCTGAACCCATCACTATGGCTGAAAACATGGAGTACCCTAACTCATTAAGCTACTCAAACCATACAAAGGGAAAAGTTGGCCCTCATGGGAGATCCAAGGCCACTTTGAGCCACTGGTCCAGAAGGAAGGAGAAGAAATAGCTATAAAAAATAATATTGGGGGCCAGCAGTTAGCGTAATGGCTATGTCGCTGGACTCCCATGTAGTCGACCGCGGTTTGAGTCCTGGACCTGGCGGCTTAAACTCATGCTGGGTGCATGTGCCTGCGTGCTCAAGATCCCAAGAGGAGAATGGAGGAGAAGGGATTGCGGCGTGGCCATGCCCCCGGGTGGTGATTTCTCACTTTCTGTCTCTCTGTCTCTCTCTGACTTTCTGGTGAGCACACACGCCCTATAGCAAAAACCTCTCAAAAAAATAAATAAGTAATATCGGATTGTTGGAAAAGTCATGACATGTTTTCTATGCAAAAATGTGTCATGACTTGTCTGACAACCCAATAGATTAGTCCCACACATTAGGGGAAAAAAAATTATTTAATTTCTCCTCTCCATATCATTTAGTGCTTGCCCTTAATTCAAAATTCAACCCCTATGTTTACCAATGACTCTCAAATGCATTAAAAATAATGATAGTTATAACAATAAGAGTAATAATAGCTAAGAGTACTTACTCTATTAAGCACTTCCCATTTATTATTTCGTTTAATAGTCTCCCGACCTCAATTTATAGACAAGAAAACTAAGGCTCAGAAAGGTCATTACTTACACAAGGTCACAAAACAGGAAGCAGCATAACTGGAATTCAAACCAAGATCCAACTCAGGAACCATGTTCGTAACCAAAACCTCACTCTCTCTCAATAACATTCTTACCTGTATCCCTGACACGCCCCTCGGCTGAGGGTCTGAATTTCTTTTCTAGGTGCCTGTTCTGAACCCTAACATGTGGAAGCGATCCTACTGCTATTCAAATCAGCTGCACTACTTTTGGCCAGGTGTTAAGGCTCTGAGTCAAGAAATCATCACCTTACACTTGCAAGCTGCTTTCCAGCACTGGAAACAACTGAAATAAGCAGTCTGCAGGCAGCTGGATGCTGGCCCTTCTGTCCACCCAGCCCCACCAGGGGAAGGGACTGCCTTCTGTCATTCATCTGGACGGCAACAGCAGCCTAAATTCTATTACTTACCACAAACGGTCTCATTAAAATAATCCCATGTGCTTCTGCTCTGTAAATGTGCCATTAGGCAGCTCAGTAGGAAACATTTCCAAGCAGAAAAAAATGTTAATCCAAAAATGACAGAGTAATAAAAAAATTCTTGATATGCAGCATGTAAGTGAGCAAATGTACAGATCTCATGTGACCTGTAATCTAATTTCTGCTCTCCCATGTCATTTAGTGCTTGCCCTTAATTCAAAATTCAATCCCTATGTTGACCAATGAATGACTCTCAAACCCATTAAAAATAATAATGATAGTTATAATAACGATAAGAGTAATAATAGCTAAGATTTATTGAGTACTTACTTTGGACCTACACACTCTAGAAAAGTAACATTTCTACTATTCTGAAACAAAAGAACTTGTAAAAAACTTAGATTTATGGGAACCAGCAATTAGCGCAATGGCTATGTCACTGGACTCCCATGTAGTCAACCGCGGTTCGCGTCCCAGACTCGGTGGCTTAAAACTCACGCTGGGCGCGTGTGTGTGTGTGCCCAAGATCCTGAGAGGAGAATGGAGGAGAAGGGATTGCGGCATGACCATCCCCCCTGGGGGTGATTTCTCGCTTTCTGTCTCTATGTCCCTGTCTGTCTGTCTGGTGAGCACACGCTCCCTATAGCAAAAAAACTCTCAAAAAAAAAAAAAAACAACTTAGATTTATTTTCATTTTTTTTTTTTTAATTTTGCTATAGGGCGCATGCACTCGCCAGAAAGACAGAGAGAGAAAGAGAGACAGAAAGTGAGAAATCACCCCCCCCCCCAGGGGGGGATGGCCACACTGCAATCCCTTCTCCTCCATTCTCTTCTCAGGATCTTGGGCATGCACGCACACGCACCCAGCGTTGAGTTTAAGCCGCCGGGTCCAGGACTCAAACTGCGGTCGGCTACATGGAGTCCAGCAACATAGCCATTACGCCAACTGCTGGTCCCTATTTTTATTTTTTAATTGCCAGAGGGCATGTATACTTACCAGGGAGAGAGACAGGGAAAAGAAGAAAGCATCCCCATGAGGAATGGTCACATCACAAATCCCTTCTCTATTTCTCCCTTTCAGAATTTCAAACACATACATACATTTACCTGGTGTTTTTTTTGAGACACTAAGACTAGGATTTGAACCATATAGTCAGCCATGTAGGATTTGGCTGCATTAACCATTAGGCTATGAGGCCAGGTCTAAATTACATTTCTTAAACAAAGGGGTGAACTAACAAGATTTCACTTACTTTTGTAACTAGATAGCCAGAAAAGGATTCATCTCTTTAAAATTAAGAAGTAAGGGCCAGCAGGCAGCATAAAGGTTAAGGCGGCAGGATCCCACATGGCTGACCTCACTGGATCCAGTGGCCCAAAAATTACACCAGGCCTATGTGTATGCATGCTCAAAATCACAAGAGAATGGAGGAGAAAGGAGTGCAGTATGGCCTTCCCTCCTGCAGGAGCGATTTCTGGATTGCTCCCCACCCCCACTCCAGTAAGTACATGTACCCTATATCAAAACTAGAAACAAAAAAAATTTTTTTTTTTAAAAAGTCAGTGACTTTTCAAAACATGAACCCAAAGCCAGAGAGGAACTGTAAGGGTTCTTAACAGGCCATCCAAGCCCCCTCCGCTGCAGAGCAGAGACAAGCCTCACACTCCTGGACAAGGACTCCATTTCTCTCAGAAACATTCTGCAAAGTACGTAACCCTGACAGGGAGAGTCATCTTAACCTCAAGGCCTCTGCTGGCTCCAAATGTGTTCACGTTACTAAGGTCATTTCTCATCCCTGTGTGATTTTTTTTAAAAAAGTAAAGAAAGTGGTCTAACTACTCTAATTTTTGTTAATTTTTGGTCCAGTTTGAACTGAATTAACACTGAGTAAAGAGCTCAATACTAGGAATGAAAGGTGACACTAGAAGGCAAAATTATCATCAGTCCTTCTAGAGTACCCATAATGTGTGTTCTTCACCATCTCATAAAAGAACAAATTATCCAGTTGTGTTGATAAACATCTTTTTTCTAGGATTTTCCTAATTTTCAAAAGAAAATACATCCATATCAAGACTATGATTCAAAATAGATTTTCTCAGGACCAGCAGGTGGGTGGCATGGTAGTTAAGCCATTGGACTCCCACATTGACCGACCACAATTCAAGTCCCAGATCTGGCGGCTTGAAAAATCATACTGGGCACGTGTGTGTGTGTGTGTGTGTGTGTGTGTGTGTGTGTGTGCCCAAAATCCCAGGAGGAGATCAAGGCTCGACCATCCCCTCCAGGAGGTGACTTCTCACTTTCCCCCTCACTATCTCTGTCTCTCTCCACTGAGAGCATGTACCCTATGGCAAAAATCAAGAACAAAATAAGCTTCCTGCACCCAAAGCCAAGAGACAGCATGGACAAATATCAGGAAATGAAATATACTGCAATGGGGAGGGTAGTGAGGGAAGGGCATAACTAAAAATTGTCACAAACGTGTAGATAAAAATTTGTGAAATATTTCTCTATTTAAAGCTATTAGCTTAAACACCATTATTTGACAGCTTCATACAGTATCTTAAATTTTTCTTTCAAAAGACAAAATAAAGTATAATTATATGCAAAGTGACAGATCATTTGTGCTTTTTAATTTTGTAAATTCTTTTGGTTTTCTCCTGTAAATTCACCCTTTTCTCTGATTATCCACACAGCTGGGAGACCCAAGCACAGAGAGCAGACAAGGAAAACAGAGAAATGAAGAGACGAAATACCTGAGTTCCAGTCCCTATTCCTGTCCCTTCATACAAGAAAGGAAACTAAAATCACCACTTAACCTCACCCATGTCTTAGTTGCCTCGTCTGAAGAATGGAAACATTTGTTCACTGCCTTCATAACACTATTGTGGGAATCAAATGAAATCAGTAATATTAAGCATAGTAGAAATTGAAATGCTATGAAAAACTTTAGATACTGTTATTATAATCAAAATATTCTTATATGAAAGACTGTCAAATATACATGAATTCTAGATGCACAACTTGTATGAACTGGCAAACAGGAAAACATGCAAACGGATATTTTTCATTTTAAGTTAATTGAAAATTTAATTAAATGCTAAGGAATGATGGGAAATAAACTAACCTGTCTACATTTTGTTAAAATTCATATTCAAAATATCAGGAATTGTTTTGTCTCTGAATTAACATTCTATTCACATTTTTTCAACTTAAAATTTGGGGGGGACCAGCAGTTGGCATAATGGCTATGTTGCTGGACTCCCATGAAGTTGACTATGGTTCAAATCCCGGACCCAATGGTTTCAACCCTCGCTGGCCGTGTGTGTATGCATGCCCCAGATCCCAAGAAAAGAATGGAGGAGAAGGGACTACAGCATGGCCATCCCCCTGGGGGGTGATTTTTCACTTTCTGCCTCTCTGTCTCTCTCTGTCTTTCTGGCAAGCCCTATAGCAAAAACCTCTCAAAAACAAAAACAATGTTTTTAAAGAATTATTTTATTTTACTTTATTTATTTACTTACTTATTTATTTTATTTTGACCAGAAAGGACAGAGAGAGAGAGAGAAAGAGAGAGGAAAAGTGAGAAAGCAAGTCACCAGGTTCAGGACTCAAACTGCAGTCAGCCATGTGGGAGCCCAGTGCCCTTAACCACCACACCACCTACTGGCCTCCAACTTAAACATTTTAAACTGCATAAATGATCCAAGTCCTATCACTCACAAGCTAGGACTGATAAAGTGAGTATGCACATGACAGCACTGATGTGAAGATTGCATCAATACAGGCAAAGCTCTTCAGGCCATGTTGACACATGTCAGGTGCTATCTGATGTGTGCACTGTGGTACAGGAGATGAGAATCAGCCACATTTGGGTTCAGATCACTCCTTCAATTCCTATTTTAATTGAGATTTGACATACAAGTTTTCTCATCTGCAAATGAAGAAAATAATAGTACCTAACTCATGAAGTTGTTATGAGGATCAAAAAAATTATACACACACACACACACACACACACACACACACACATATATATATATATAAAGATTGAAAAGATACCCACATGTTGTAATTATGGATGGTTTTATCTAGAGTATACGAAGTGACTTCAAAAAAGTTTGTGGAGGGACCAGCAGATGGCATACTGTTTCTGTCACTGGACTCCCACATGGTCAATTGTAGATCAAGTCCCAAACACAGCAGCTTCAAACTCAGGCCGGGTGCATGTGCGCGAGTGCCTAAAATCTCAAGAGGAAACTAGAGAAGAAGGGATTACAACATGGCTCCCTGTTGGGGCGGGAAGGGGGGGAATTTCTCACCTTCTATCTCTCAGTCTCTCTCTTTCTCTGGGGAGCATATATGCCCTATGGTAAAAAAAAAAAAAAAAACCCCTCTCTTAAAAAAATAGTTTGGGGGAACCAGCAGTTAGCATAATGGCTATGTCGCTGGATTCCCATGTAGTCGACCACGGTTCGCATCCCAGACCCAGTGGCTTAGAACTCACACCGGGCGCATGTCGCGTGTATTCCCAAGATCATGAGAGGAGAATGGAGGAGAAGGGACTGTGGCATGACCATTCCCCCCTGGGGGGGTGATTTCTCACTCTCTGTCTCTATGTCTCTCTCTGTCTGTCTGGCAAGTGCACACACCCTATAGCGAAAACCTCTCAAAAAAACAAAATAGTTTGTGAAGGGGGCTAGCAGGTGGTGTGGTGGTTAAGATGTTGGACTCCCACATGGCCAACAACAGTTCAAGACCTGGACTCAGTGGTTTGAAAATCATGCTGGACATGTGTGCGTACATGCCCAAAATCTCCTGAGAAGACTGGAGGAGAAGAGATTGTGGTATGGCCATTCTCTTGGAGAGTGGTTTCTCACTGTCCCTCTTACTGTCTCTCTCTGGCAAGCACACAATGCCCTCTGGAAAACACTTAAAAAAAAAAAGTTCATGGAGGGGCAACCAGTGACAGTGGAATGGTGGTTAAGGTAGCTGGATCCCACATGGCCAACTACATAGTTCAAGTCCCAGATATGGAAGCTTGACAAACATGCCAAGTACATGTGTGTGTAGGCCCAAAATACTGAGAGGACAGTGGAAGAGAAGAGATTGCGTTCTGGCCATCCCTTCTGGGGGTACTTTCTCACTTTCTCTTTATCCCTCTCACTCTGTCTCTCTCTAGCAGGTACACATACTCTATAGTATATATATTCTTAAAATCATATAAACTTATTTTGGTACCCTCCCCAATTTAAATCCAGCAAAAGTTGTTTTTCTTTTTTTTTTTTTTTTATAAAATGCATTTTCTATGAACTTTTTTAAAGATCACGCTATAATATTTTATAGTACTAATACTGGTTGAATTCTTTAGCTTTCACTAGTTTCTTTTTGTCTAACACAATCTTGACGAGAAAATTATACCAGTATTGGCAGCAGAAAAAATATATGTGACATTAAAATAGCAAGCATAGGTTCACGTTCTAAATCGCAATCCCAAGTTTAATTCTTTTTCAGACTAACAAAATATTTTAAGTAGCCAGAAATATATTTATCCTGGGACCAACAGATGGCATAATGGTTACATTGCTGCACTCCCACATGGCTGACCCAGAGGCTTGAAATTCATGAGGAGCGTGTATGCGTGTATCTGTGCCCAAAATCTCGAAAAGAGAATGGAGGAGAAGAGGTTGCAGCATGACCACCACCACCCCCCCACCCCAACCAGGGGTGATTTCTTGATTTCTTGCTTTCTGTCTCTCTGGCAAGTATATGCACACGATAGCAAAAACTGTAAAAAAAAAAAAAAAAAAAAAAGAAAAAAGAAAAAAGAAAAAAAAGCAATTTGTAAGAAAGAACAAACTATATTTATCCTTAAGCAGAATACAGTTTATTTCTTTACGTTCAATTTTTCTGTAATCTCAACTCTCCCACAAAGCTTCCACACACTGTCTAATCAATCTGGAAGGCAATATTATCCACTAGAACAAAGCCATGCATTGTTAAAGTATATAAAGTATTTATCTTTTTTTTTCTCTTTTTTTGGAGAGGTTTTTGTTATAGGGCTCATGTGCTCACCAAAAAGACAGAGAGAGACAGAGAGACAGAGAGAGAGAAAGTGAAAAGTCACCCCCGCCAGGGGGGATGGCCAAGCTACAATCCCGTCTCCTCCATTCTCCTCTCGGAATCTTGGGCACGCACACACACATGCCCAAAGTGAGTTTAAGCCACCGGCTCCGGAACTCAAACCACAGTCGACTAAGTGGGAGTCCAGCAACATAGCCATTAAGCCAAATGCTGGTGCCATATTATTCCCCAATCCTTAGCAACATCATTTCTTCCAAATTTAAATGAAAAATAGATAGCTCTTTAATGAGCTTTAAAAAGCCAAGACTTTTTGTAATTTTTCATTTCCCCAATTCATTTTCAGTTTTCATTTCTACCTCCCCCGACCACCAAAAAGAGGAAAGAAAAAGATTATTTTAAAAATAGTAAGAGGATGGGTCAAAGTAGGACAAAACAGGAATATCTCTGGCACTTTTCAGGGCTGACAGCTTAGAGAAGTGTCTGACTCACCCGGGCTTCAATTTTCTTTTTGCCTCTATGGCTGCACTAGGCTGCCCTAGACAAATACGCTACCATTTTCGTACTAGGAGCTTGACTTTCAGTTCCCTGTTCTTACCATATTTTATCCTCCATCACTTTTTATTTCGACCACAAGACAGTTAAATCACAGCTTGCCAGAAAACAAAAAATGCTTAGAAACCATATTCTTATATTCTTAAACTTATTTCCTTTCCATAGTCTTCCAAGCTAGCCGGTAGTCTGATGACTGAGAAGGCTAGTGACTTCTAGAAGATCACAAGTGACTCTGGATCTAGGCCAGATAGGAGCCAGGCCTTCTCCTTGTCTCCATGTTGGGGACAAGTAAGTGGTATGATAGTTGAGACACTGCACTCCCACATGGGCAACAGCGGTTCGAGTCCTGTACATAGCAGCTTGCTTTTTCTGGGGAGTACATGTGCCCTATAGCAAATTAAATAATAAGTAAAATTAAATAAATATTTTTTTAAATGCCCACATGAAAAATATCACTGAAATCCAATAAATCTAAGAAATAGTTGCTGAAATCCAAGAAATAGACATTATTCAACAATCTCTAGCATGTCAGTGACTCATGTCTTCTCCAGGTCACCTACCCAAGGGTCAAAACAGAGAAAAGGGCAACAGAACAGGCTCTGTTTCCAGAAATTGGATGCTTCCCAGAAAGACAGACAAGACTGGAGAGAAAGAGAGTACTGGTCCTCAGACGAGCGTGCCCAGAGAGTTGCCTAAAAGATGGGTAACGGGCAACCCATCTTCTAGGGTAACCAGTAGGAAAAGCTACCTCTGGATAAAAGGTTTTCCTTATATTGCCATAATTGCAAAATACTTCTAATCTCACTTGGAAAGTTGTTGCTGTTGTTTGTTCTTCGTTGTTACTATTGTTGCTTTGTCCTGTTTTTGCTAAGCCATCTACATGTGAGTACAATGCAAATAATTCTTAAATCCACCTAAGTCGCAGGTCCTACTTCAAGATTTGAAATAATTTGCCCAAATGTTCCCCAATATAACACAATATGAAAGTAATTACCTTGCCGAAGTCACGAACATCAAACAGGTCGAATGCCTCAAAGAGTTCGCTCTTCCTCATTCCAAACGTCTCGCAACAGGCCGTGAGAAATGTCCTTATGTTCTTCAAACAGAGAAACTGAAGAAGGAGAAATAGCTATTAGTATATAGCAAATTATTCTGAAAGCTTTCTGTCTTCTGCCATGCCCAGGCTGCTATAAAAATGACAAGAAGTGTCGATCAACTTTAGTGGTAGCTCTCCAAGGACTCCTTGCAGTATCAATTACGAACAGGGAGACAGAATTTCTACCCTCAAGAAACTTACATTCGAATATGAGAAAACAGGAGTACCAAAAACCTCACCAAAAAGTAGTTTTATTTTCACGCGCTGGTAAGTGAAATAGAAAAAAATAAAACTGGAGAAGGGATCAGGAGAGCTGGTAGGATAGGGCTGTAGGGATCTTAAACAGGATGGCCAGAGGTGGCCTCCTTGAGAAGAGGACGATGGAGCAGAAATCTGAGGGCTGATGATGAAAGCCATGCAGACCTGTAGGACGGAATATTTCAGCCTACAGAGTCATCCTGTACCGAGGTACCGAGGCCAAGTGTCTGAGTATTGAGAAGGGTCAGTGCAGAGGCAGAGGCAGAGAACAGCAGAAGGTGAACTAGATGGGTAGTGGGGTTGGAAAAGGCACAGCGTTGGCCAACTTTTACCCTGAATGTTACTTTTATCCTGAATGTTACAGGAAGCCACCAGAGGCCTTGGGCCAGAGGAAAGACACTGATGTTTTTCTTTTTTTTTTTTTTCTTCTTTTTGTTGTTTTGTTGTTGTTGTTGTTGTTGTTGTTTTGGAGAGGTTTTTGCTATAAGGTGCGTGCGCTCACCAGACAGAGAGAGAGAGAGAGAGAGAGAGACAGAAAGCAGGAAATCACCCCCCGGGGGATGGCCACACCGCAATCCCTTCTCCTCCATTCTCCTCTTGGGATCTTGGGCACGCACGCACACGCACCTGGCGTGAGTTTTAAGCCACCGGGTCCGGGACACGAACTGCGGTCGACTACGTGGGAGTCCAGCGACATAGCCATTACGCTAACTGCTGGTTCCATGATGCATTTTTGTATAGAAAAATATGTCATGACTTTCTCGACAACCTAATAGAAAGGAGGAGGTTCTATGTGAGGGATGAGAATGAAAGGCTACTGGGAGTCTCGTTTCCATAGACAATAGGAGGAGAGGAAGTGAAGACAGAGTATAGACTCTTGAGTTTGCTGCAAAGAGGAACAGAGAAATAGAGGCCAAGGGAAGGTTTTTACGAAACAGTGCAAGATATGATATGTTTCTCTTCTGATGGAAATAACTTATTAGAGAGGGAACACTGGCCATGCAGGTGAAAGGGACAGGCACCCGAAGGAAGTCCTTGAGTAGAGAAGCAGAGGAGGACTGGGTGTTCAAGTGCAGAAGCTTAGTGAGAAGACGGTCAGCCCATCCACACTGACAGGAGAGATAGGAGGAAAGGCAGGTGCTACCAGCAACTTAAAACACAAAAGTTAACGTTTACTTTCAGTATCTAAAAGACACAGATCCACTGAAGCAGACTATACATGCCTTGAAAGAGAATCAATTCTCTTTAGTAGTATCAGCTGCAATGCCACATAGTAACTTTATTTACATACACATGTCAAACTTTAACATGGTTTATTTTATGTCACTTGTACAAAAATAAAGTTGCTTTAAAAAATTAAATAAACAAGTTAACCTTCAATAAGCACACGACATAAGTGCTGTCAATGTTTTATTTTGCTGGTTTTGTTTTTGATCTTTATTGTTTTTTTAATTTGCAGACAGTACATTTTACTTCCTCTACATTTGAAACACTGGGATTTTTTCAAAGGCTTAACTTAGACACAGTTTTAGCCTTTACAGGAATCATTCTCAAAGGCGTAAATATTTCAGAGGGGTTAAAACCACAAGGGAAGCCTCCTAAGTCCTTTGAAACACAAACAGCGGCCAACGGCACATGCAGTTACTGCTTTCACTTTAAAAAATTCATAAGAGACCTTTACTACACAGACGCACTCTGCATGTAGCCCTTCCACACAGAACTGCTTATTTACAGATTAAAAGCCTTGCATTCTGCCAAGGCAGACAATAATTATTCTCTTGGGGATTATACAACTGCTCTCTTGCGGTATCTTTTACATAATTAAGTGCCCCGACTCATAGCTCACCAAGGAACAAAGCATAATTGCACGTGCCACCCTCTGAAGATTTCTCACCAACCTCGAATTTTCCCCATGCACAGGGAAACGGTAGGCTTCCACTAAAGTGCTTTGACCATTCATTCAAAAAAGTGAGTGTTATTACTGAAAGCAAAAACAGTATGAAATATTGCACGCATAGAAGAGAAGTTTAAGACGCCTTCCCCTTACTTTGGAACCAATTTACCTTTATTGGTCTTTTAACTAGCTCAATTCTTCTAAACTTAACAAATGTCTAGTGGATTTGAAAAACGTCACTGATAGGTTCTCCTATTTCCAGGCAATCTTTATTTTTGTGTATTCTCAGTCAACAGTTTTTAAATGCCTGCACTAAGAACACTGAAAATGCTAAAAATAAGACAAAATTCTTCCTCAAGCGTCTCTGTTAAGTTTATTGGGAGATGTTCACGGTGCTCCAAACTTTGGCTAATGACACTAGGCTCACACACCACAGGAGTCTGGTCTGTGGCCATACACATACAAGTTGGGGGGTGGAGGAAGTGGCCCTGGACAGAAAAGGGCCTGCCCGCCTGCTGCTCCAGGACTTGCACTTTGCTTTCATCAAATTTTTTCTACTTTTCCCAGTTCTTTATATTTGTTTACATGTCAAACTCAAAGAAAATGTGGAAGAAAAAATACAATGAACACGCCATCTATCCAACAGAGTGCTTGATACATGTTGCAGGCACAATTTTTATGTGTTTACAAAATTTATTTTGCTGAGCTATTTGAAAGCAAGCTGCAGGAATCATAGCCCTTCACTCCTGAATAACTCAATATGTACTTTCTAGGAACAAGGACTTTTTCCTACATATCAACAGTCCCATAATCACATCTAAGAAAATTAACAATAAGTTCATATTATGTAATGTTCATCCATATGCAAATTTCCTCAACTGCACTATCCTCCCCCACAAAAAAATTACACAACTTTACTAAATTATCTAACATATTTACATAAAATAACTTGAAGATTTCTTAGACTTTAAAATTTTAGGAAATATAACTAATTTTAGGATTTTTAAACTAGTAAATGGATCCACACAAGATAAAGAGGTGTCAATTAAGAATGTACAAAGGTTTAAATAGCCATTTATTTATTTAACAAATATTAATGAGGTGCCAATTATGTACTAGGCATCATGAAACTTCGTAAAATACATCCTTAACTGGGAACGAATTTATTAATATATTTTTAATACAACTGAATGAAATTGCCAACAAGTAGGTAAAAAAAAGCAAAGATGGGGGCCAGATGGTGGAGCAGTGGTAACATAATGCTCTTTGTGATGCTGGACTCACAGGGAAAAGTTCAGGGTCTGTGTCCCGAGGCCTCCCTGCACACGCCAGGTGTGGACATACATGCTGATCATCTGGGGCTGACTGGGGGTGGATGATGGGGTGAGGACCCTGGTGGGGTGCCTCTGTCCCTCTCTCATGGAAAGAAGGAAGAAAGGAAGGAAAGAAGAGAAAGGGGAGGAAAAGAAAAAGAGAGAGAGAGAGAGAGAGAATAAGGAAAACAACAACAATGACCCAGGCTCTATTCTCAAAGCCATTACAGTCAGGCAGAGCATACGGAGACAGGTACCCATGGCTGTGACACAGTGTGCCAACTGCTGGGAAGGAGGCATTCGAAAGCCCCTTGGAGTCCTGGAGTATCAAGGGACAGCTTTCTGAATAACCAATAGATGAAGTGAGACCTAAAGGATGAGTAGATGTCAGTCACACACAAAGGACTGACTGGAGCTCAGGGAGGGGAAAGGAAACGGCCAGTCTTGGGTGCACAGGTGCTCCAGGTAAACTGCAATGACCAAAAGACAGGCAAAGCATGGACTCCAGGGATGGTGGATGTGGTTAGGACGGACACAACTGTGGGCAGGTGCAGTGAGAGAAGGGACTGGAGGAGGGAGCTGGGATGTGCATGGCAGGCCAAAGGGATCTGGACTTTATTCCCGAAGAAATGGTGAGGTTATAATGTTTTAAGAGTGGAATGCTCAGCTTTGTAGTTTGTGGTTATTGTTGTTGCAGTGAATTTTGAGTGCTTGTTATGTACCAAGCTGTGTGCTAAATGTTTATGCCACTTAATCCTCAGAGCAATCCAATCAGGAAAGTTTTTCTTTTTCTCTTATATATACTGAAGCTTAGAGATTTATCCAAGTTTACATAACTGCATTGTCAAAGTAATGAGTCAGCATTCAAATGCAGACACTCTGGTTAGAGTGTGAATCTTCAACTACTAGGTTACACTGATTCCATTTTGCAGTATACAGAATTAAATGTGTCTCTGTTCATTAAGGAGATGGCATGGGGGGACGAAGGCAAGACAATTAGGATACCTCATGTTAATCTCATAGGAAATGATGGTGATTTAGACTAGGTTGGTAAAAGGAGGAATGGAAAGAACTCTATGAAGTAATGTGGAAAAGAAATACCTGGTAGCTGGCTGAATATGGGTCAGGTAGAGGTGAGAGAGAAAAGGAAAGATTTAAGAATGATACCCACATCTCTGTCTTGGGCACTGGAGGGATACTAGGAACATTCACTGATGATAACTTAACCAATGAGAAATAGGGTACAGAAATTAAATCAGCTAATTCCTGTCTTCGCATACGTAAGGACCGGTAATTAGAGGCTGCCAGGCCTTCTCTCAGGCAGACCTAAGGAAAAGAGATGCGCTCTAATACAACCACCTGTGTTCAGCCATGGTCTTGGTTTCTCTGCCCCTTCAGAGACATGAATAGTTTGCTCACTCCACGTTGAAGAAATGAGTAGAAAAGCACTAAAGATAGATGGACATTATGTTCAAGAAGAACATGTGACACCACTGAAGTCTCAGACATCCCAAAATTCTACCTCAGGCCAAAGCCCTCTAGATTAGGCAATGTTTCCTAACCAGACAGCTTTCACAAAAGGAGAAGTATACGTGGTTTTTCAAGGTGCAGTCTGTTTCTGTTCCAAAGTGATGGAAAAGAAGCGCTTAAAGGTCAGGCTGCTAGAATTAACTATAAAACTAGGACAGAATGTCTCCCTTCCCTCTACTCCTTATATGAAGAGTATACGGCATCCTTTTTCTCTATGTAAGAGTTGTCTCGACTTTTCTCAAGCAAACAAAAGGAAAAATGGATTGCCTCCCTTCTCTATTAGAAAGAATAAACAACTCTTTCTCTAAACTTGTTCACAATAAGGGATTAGTTGTGTTCATTAAGGATACATTAGAGGAAAATCCGCCACTGCTTATAGGTTTCTCCAATCCCAACTGTGAAATGACACCTTGTGGGAAGGCTGGGAATTCCTAAAACAGCTTCCCAATTAGGTAGACTGGCTGAACAAGGCCCATGGAAAGCCACGCTGTCTGACGAACAAAGTTCTCAGTTCTTGGTTGGGTACACATTATTCCATCTGAAGGAGGGGCCTTGTGTTTGAGGGTCTGGCATAATTTGAATTATGGATGGTCAGTAATAAACCAGTTGACAGTTTGGAAAGGCATGAGAAGAGACTGCCATGAAACACATTTACAAACATTAAGAGTTTTCATTTTTAGCCGAGCCTCAGCCTAGACAGTATCATCCACCTCTCTCTAGACCCTTCTCTTTCTCTAATTCCTCTCTCCCTTTCCAAAAGGCTCAATTCATCCTTTGTAGAACTGGTAAGGAAGAACAGATGGAAGGGAAACATTAATAAATGGAATTCCTGCTTTACTGGGGCTTTCTATTTCTGCCCCTTTTACCATATAGTCTCCCTTTTCCTTCTATCACTCTCTTTTAAAATTAGGTTAAGTTGAATCTTACACCACCTAGAAATTGTGGGGGTTTTTTAAAATGATTTTTATTTATCAGGATTGTATTTGTCCTTTTCCCTTCTTAGTCAGTGGAACCTAATAAAACGGGCATTCTCATTGTTCCAAGGTAGAATCATGTCTACAGATGCCTCCTAAATTATTGTAAAATAATTATGCTTTGCTTAGCCTCAGTTCATGGTTGTGCAACATCTTCAAATTACTTTTATCTTGATTCTAATATTATATGTAAATTAAGGCCCTAAAGGACACTCAAGGAAGACAGAAATGGGGAAAAGTTGTTCCTTAGCTCTACCCTTGTCCTCGAGTTAGTTAAAACTCCCCTATTTTCAGTACAAAGTCAATATTTGTGTTACAATTGTCCAGAACACAATTCACTTTTAATAAAGTAAATGTTTTCATTATTTAATCAAAAACATAGTAGCTTAATATTTAAAGCTACAGGGTTTTTTTTTTCCATTTCATATGACAACGTACTTTTGTGAGTTGTAAGTAACTTTATTGAAATTATTAAGCTCCTAAGTGTAGAGCTCAGTTGTACAGACACTTGAATCCTCTTCACCCTGCAGCACCTGGCTCACACCTGTACTGGTAACAACTAGACTAGATTGTAATGTATCTGTTTGCCCAACTATTGCCCCATGAAACAGTAAACATTTTTGAGAGTAGAGCTACATTTATTTTATCTTTGTGTCCCCAAAGCTTTTGTTTACAGATGTATGTTTTTAAATAAATTGATGAATGAATGTTGATGCAGTTTATATGTAGGAAAAAATGAGCAGCCAACAGCTGTTATTGGTAAAACTATCCGTTAATAGCCAGAGATCTCGGAATGCATTTTACACTAAATAGTCATCATAGCTACTTACTTAGAAGTTAATGCAGCAGGGCT
The DNA here is from genome assembly GCF_000334495.1 of Tupaia belangeri chinensis. Classification (NCBI taxonomy): domain Eukaryota; kingdom Metazoa; phylum Chordata; class Mammalia; order Scandentia; family Tupaiidae; genus Tupaia; species Tupaia belangeri. The sequence continues at coordinate 3,865,437 of NW_006159750.1, forward strand.
GGCAGGGGGCATGGTGGTTAAGGAGTTGGGCTCCCACATGGCCAACCATGGTTTGAGTCGGGAACCTGGTAGTTTGCTTTCTTACTTTCTTCTGTCTCTCTCTCTCGTCAAATTAAAAAATAAAAATTTTTTTAAAAAAAAGAAGTTAATGTAGCAAGATGGTTTTATTGAATTACTCGAAAAGTTATTTTTAAAACTCAATAATGTGTTGGGGCTGGCAGGTGGCGTGGTGGGGAAGGGCATTGGACTCCCACATAGCCTCCCACGGTACAAGTCCTGGACCTAGAGGCTTGTTCTCTCACTTTCTCTCTCTCTCTTGCTCTGTCCCTCTCTGGTCAAATTAAAATAAATAAAATTAATTTTTTTAAAGTTAATGACGTGTTAATACTTATAAATAAAATGAATAAACATTTAAAATCATTAGACAGTTACGTTTGTAAAGTTATTAGACATAATGTTTCACTTGGATTGCCGGTCTCTGGTGTATGTTCAGTAGTGAGCTGCTAATGATTTTGGGGGGAGCCCCAGCCAGGAATCACTGTAATACACCCACAAGCTTTGTGCTGTGTCAAACAGCTCCCGTCCTGTAAAGATGCCA
>NW_006159750.1:3866069-3889254 GCF_000334495.1 Tupaia belangeri chinensis
AACTTGAACCCTCAGTTTTGAAGGTTTTCTGTCAACCTCTGCATTAGTCTACAGACAGAAAAAAGATTAACAAACAGTATCTTTAATCATTCTTGTGTATTTTTAGCCTTTGCACTAAAAAAAAGAAAAAAAGAATACTGGGAAGTACGTAAATCAAAGTTAGCCTAAATCATCTATTTTATTAAGATCGTCAATTCATCAATCACTAATAAAAACAGTGCATGTCACTGCCTTTAATGAGAAAAAGTAGCTCTCAACCTTAGTTATCCAGAACACAGCTAGTCCAAAGCACATTGAAAATGACCCAATCTACACTCCAAAGAAGGCTTGCTAGGTTCCCTATTTAAGGTACAAGAAATAAGTATTTCTTGACTCATAGACCATAAAGAGGCAGTAAAATGGTATAGCTAAAAGTCAAAACTTATACCACTTTGGAGGAGTAGCAGTTTAGCAATAGTAACATGCAGGAAAAATAACAGTAGGCAGAGGTAGAAGCAGTCACCAGAGTACCAGCAGCAGCGGTGTCACTCCTAAGGCAAACATGAGGGTGAAAAACAGAATCCCTTGTGCCCTTACTTAGGTCAGAAGTGGCCTGTCTTTGTAAGTCCAAAGAGTCTCAAAACAGCATGCTAGTCAAGAACAGGGCTCCCTTTGCAGCCAGAAGGAGAATCACCCCAAAGTAGAGAGCTGGGACAGTTCACTAGAGTACAACTTCCTGAATGGGAAAAAAAAAAAATCCCTGAGTGACACATAAGCCACATAAGCATATGTTGCTCTTAAAGATGAGCCTTACAAACCTGCCAATCCAGGGAATGAGAACCAAAATCAGTGTCCAAGTCTGATCTAGAAGGAAAAGATCTGAAACAAAAAGGCCTGACTATGAGCACCCGAAACTCCCCACAGTTCCCACAGCTCACCGAAGCAGGGCACAAAACTCCCCACCCCTCCATCTGTACCCTCAGCCCACCACTGCCTGGACGGGATGCCACTCCTTCTACCTCACTCCACCATACAGCCAGAGCAGAACTGGGGTGGCAGGAGATACAAAAGGGGCAGCAAAGAACGGAGGGGACAGTAAAGCCCAACTTCCTCCTCATCCTGTGCCGTTGACTCTACTAGGCAAGTCCTCTTCTCATTTCCATTTATAGAGGAGGCGACTGAGACACAGAGAGGTAAAATCATTGACCCTGCATCACAAAGCCAGGAAGTGGAGAACGAGGCAATAACTCAGGCTGCTAGTTCCACAGTCATGCTTTTAACAACTGCGACATTCTGTCTCTGTGCAGACTGTCCCAAATCAAGGAGCTGGAAGTCACGTGTTCTAGGAGCACACATTCTGTCCTCAAGGCAATGACTGTCTCTAACCAGGAGGAACAAGTGGACAGGACATTTCAACCCAGAATAATAATGGTGAATTCAGGAAAAGCACAGAGGAAGAACTCATCTAATGAAAAAGAGTAGCTTGGGATTCATTCCCCCAGGGAGGTGGCGGAACTGAGTGTCCAAGGATGAATTAAAGGTCACCAGAAATGGAACTGTGACAAGGGAAGGGACTAGCACATGCAAAGGCCTGGCCTTTGGGAGGAAATGCAGTAGTTCAACTGGAATTCAGAATTAACTTCTCCACACACATAAGGTGACGCTTCATTACGATGACTCTGCCTGCCATCTGCCACAGTGAGCGTGTGCTTCTATGTCCCAGATAGACCACCAAGTACTTTCCATGGAGTATCTCAGCTAACACACTTAATGAACATTCCATTCTGGTCATAAGGAGATTGTGATGCTGTAAATGACCCAACATTATGATGGCCAACAAGCAGGAAAGTCAAATCTCATCACCAGCCCTTTCCCACAATGCTCCACAGCCTCCATGGGTGGTAAGGGGGAGAGGGTGGTAGAGGGGTATGGCAGCCAGGGTTAGGAATGAACTGCAGTCCCTGTCACTGGCACGGACTTGTGGTCCATTCTAAAGAAAGCCCAGTGGAGTATCACTCCTCAGGAAAACAGCATAGCCAACTCAAATTGTTGGAACAAAGTTGAGGGCTTCTTTCATTCTCCTTTACTCCCAAAGTTTGAAGGAGCTCAAAAGATTATCCAACTAAGATGGATTCTGTAGGGTGGATGGCTTCCAAAATAGTTTTTCTCTCCCTATAAACCTTATTCATCTAGGTTTATAAGAATATGATCTTTCTTCTTTCAATTCCACCCATGCTGGAAATTTCTGTTGCACTGTTTGTTCCCCACTCTTCCCTCTTCCCACATCTCCTGAGAGCATGGATTTATATTTGCCATGGAGCTGAACCAGTATCTCATATAAACTAATATTAAAAAAAAAAAAAAAAACGAGCAAACAAAAAAAAATCTTCTGTACTGTCATGGGGAAAACTGTTGAAGAGTAAGGGTATGTTTTTAATACAACAACAAAAACACACCCAGGAGCATTACGTTAACAAATGTACAATTATATTTTTCCATGCAAAAGCAAGGAAATAAGTACAGTACAATTTGCCTTCATTAAATAAAAGTTAAGGTAAGCTAAAAAGAGATGAACTCTCTGTTGCTATGTTCTCACTCATCAGAGAAAACTGTTCTCCAAGGTCTGCCCTCAACTCAAAGGCTCAAGCCTCTCTGCAGACCAGAAGAGTGAGCAGCAACCAGGGGTGACTATGGCCTGTTACCTGCAGGCAGACATATTTCAGTACACCTGAGAAGGCAGCTCTGGCCAGAACACCTTCAGACAGAGCCCGAATTTAGTGTGTCCTCTTGACTATCATGACCTGCCAGTGCATGTTCTTACAAACAGCAACATCAAGACTCTTGGTAGTAAACGTAACCTGATTTTAAACCATTGTATCAGAATTGCAGTAAATGTTTCAATAAATTTTGGAGACATAAATGTACTCAGTACATAAGATCAGCCACCATTCATCCTGGCTGTTTATGGATTTTCTAGGAAATCTACATCCTAATATTTGTCTTTTCTATTTTCATGACAAATACCCCGAAAATCGCCATAACTGACTACCCAAATTATACCCTGCATATTGCCTGCCTTTCAGATTCAGAAAATTTTTTAAATATATTTTTGCAATGCACGTTTTATCTTTTATTCGAAACCCCTGGTTGTTGGCCACATTACACTGGAGTATAGCAGTGCTGCGTCAGAATGTGGATTGATCTCACCAGGATTATACACATATTCATTATTTCAGGTACGCCTTTAGTTTTCCCAGCTTATTCTCTGCCTTGTCATTTTTGTTGTGACAATTAAGTAGAGAAAATGTGTCATTAGATTTTAAATAATTATTCATTTCTCAATCTATCAGAGATTGTCTAGGCTCTGGTCATCTGTTATTCTGGGTCTGTCTAAAAACTTTTGAAGGTTTTAAAATATCCTTAAGATGAAACTTAAAAATACTGAATTGGGACCAGCAAATGGAGTAATAGTTACTGGACTCCCATGTAGTCAACCACGGTCTGAGTCCTGGACCCAGTGGCTTAAAACTCATGCCAGGCACATGTATGTGGGTGCCCAAAATTCCAAGAGAAGAATGGAGGAGAAAGGATTGTGGTGTGGCCTTCTGTTCTGGGGGGTGATTTCTTGCTTTCTGTCTCTCTGTCTCTGTCTCTCCGGCAAGTACATGGGTCTTATAGCAAAAATCTCTCTTAAAAGGAGAAAGGAAGAAAAAAAGAAAGAAAAGAACTTCAGTATTTTTTAAAGGAAAAAAAGCTACTGTATTAATTTCTGTATATAAAATCAAATGAAAGGCTTCATCGTTGCGTTATAATCTTGCAACCTTATCATACCTACTGGCACAATGAAATACAACAAAGAATGTTGTTACTAACCAGAAAGTGTGCTATCTTTTTTATTGAAAGAGGTGATCTGTGGTGCGATAAAAATGAATTTTAACACTTTCCCCAAGCAATTTCAACTCCGGGGGAAACAAAGAGCCATCTATGACTTTTTTCTACCAATATGCACCGGAAAAACATATTGAACCTTCAGTTCAGATCAGCAGAATCCTTGTCTATAAACTAAGCAACCAGCCTTCCCCTCCTCCTTCCCCAAACTTTAAAGGACACCTCTTTCCTTGTTCATACTTTCCAGTAGGCTGCTGCTTCTACACACTGATTAACTTTGGAAAAAAATTATTCTCATATATGTCAGTCATTGTTTTGCTGTGCTGAACTACATTCTGCCCACATTGCTAACTGCTCTATCTGAAATTCTCTCTGTACCCACATGCCTCCAAATTTAGCATCGCTTCCAAGTTTTATGTAATTTAATAGATGAAACGATCTCTATTTTATAGCTGAAGTGGAGAAGTGAGGTCACCTTCCTAAATTCACCTTGCATGGGCAATTCGAACACAGGCTTGTCTGACCCCTGTGCCCATTCTCACCGGCTGCACTGAGTTACCTCCCTCCTGTGACCACACAGCTCTTGATGGCCAAGCCAAGATTCTCTTAAAAATCTAAGTTTCATTAATTAGGCACTGAGTGCTCATTCTATGCTAGGTACCACGTTAAATACAGGCAGGGGACAAAGCTATTGGGTCATCAGGATGACTTAATAGATGCCAAAATACAAAGAGAAGATGAACAAGCCCCCCTCCCAAGGAAGTCATAGTCCTAGGAACGGCATATCATCTGTGCAAAGGAGCTGTACAAATGCAGGCTCACTCCACTTCTCACCACTCTCCTGTGAACATCTGTTCACTGGTTCTTCTTAGGCATCTGAATTTGGGCTATATTTAAGATTACTATTTACCCAAGGAAAAATACCAAAGGTGAGTTACAAAATCAGTAGATGATAGACTGTATCTATATATACAAAAGCTACAATTCATGCACTAAGTCAATATACATTCATTAAAAATTATAGCTATCCTATGAAATTCTTCTGTGAGTGAACATTTTTCCCTGAATTTCTGCATATCAGGTATTAGGTTTATTCATATGATACTCTGGATGTTCTCCAGTATGAAGAAGATAAACACAACATTTTGTAGCCTAGATATTTCTCCCATTTCTGTAATCATTTGTTTAAGGTTTTGCCACAGGGTGCATGAACTCACCAGAGAGAGAGACAGACAGACAGAAGGAAAGTGAGAAATCACTCCCCAGGGGGGATGGCCATGCTGCAAACCCTTCTCCTCCATTCTCCTCCTGGGATTCTGAGCACACACACACATGTGCCCAGCATGATTTTCAAGCCACCACATCTGGGATTCATACCGTGGCCAGCCATGTGGGAGTGCAGTGCCTTAACCACTATGCCATCTACTGGCCCCCCATAACCCTTTTGAATATCAGCATTAGTATTTTGACATCTACTTTGCTTGCACCTTTCCCATGTGCCCATCTATCTGGGCTTTAGCACTAGACTGAGTGTTATATGGACTCTGGCCCATGGCTAAAACAAAGAATCTTCTAGATTATTCTGTACGGAAGCAGCTAAAATCAGTCAACCAAAATTAGAGCAGACAAAAATTTTAAATAAATACATAATTAAAAACTTGATCAGGTTCACGAATCACCCTATAAAGAAAGCAGTGTTCAGGAGTCAGATGTTCATACAACCAGTTATTATGTCACTGAATATTTTTACTTTTCACATCTTGTAACTTATTTTTTATCAAGATTCTGTAGCACTTAAAATGGTTTTCTAATGGGACCAGCAGATTGCATAATGGTTATGTCATTGGACTCCCGCACAGTTAACTGTGGTTCAAATCCTGGACCCAGCGGCTTAAAACTCACGCTGACCATGTATGCCCAAGATCCCAAGAGGAAAATGGAGAAGGGATTAGGGCATGGTTACCCCCACTGGGGGGTGACTTCTTGCTTTCTGTCTCTGTCTCTCTGGTGAGAGTACAAGCCCTATAGAAAAAAATCTATCTTAAAATTAAAAAAAAATAAATAATAATTTTCTATTAATATTTTGTTAGATTAGATTTTAAATACAACTTTCTGCTTTTCAAAGTTTAATTTTTATATCTCTAGGGAAATATTTTTCTCAGGAGTACCCATCTCTAATTATATAATAAAATTCACAGGCTAAAAGTAGTTACTTAAAAGGAATATACTTTTTCAGCATCCATGTGTTCTGAGCAAGGTTATCCGAGACCTATTTTTAAAAGATCAATCATGAATACCGCCTGGTTCTTACCTATTCTATCCAACTTTTTTTCCTCAGCAGGCTGCTGTACTCATGAATATCCTCATAAGATCACAAAATAAGAAAACTCCTTCATGAAATAAATGTCAGGGCCGCCTCCATGAGAGAACTGCACCCTGTGACTTACCATGCATGCATCAGCTCCTGCCAGAGGAAGTCTCCCAGCAGAGATGACACGTAGGTAGCGCCAGCCAGCTGCAGTATGCACAGAACACTGCCCTGGGCTGCAGCAATCTGATGGCTACCAAGGCCATCCCTCAACAGCCCTCGGAGAAATGGTTAAATTTCCATAACACGGGGCCGGCAGGTGGTGTAGTGGTTAAGGCACTGGATTCCCACATGGCCGTCTGTGGTTCGAGTCCTAACCTGGCAGCCTGAAACTCATGCCAGGTGCATATGTGTGCATGCCCAAAATCCCAAGGAGAGAGTGAACGAGAAGGGACTGCAGTGTGCCCATCTCACCAGGAAGGGAAGGAGGTTTTCTTACTTTCTGTCTCTGGCAAGCACATGCACCCCACAGCAAAGAACTCTTAAAAAAAAAAAAAAAAAATTAAAACAAAGTTTCCATAACCACAACCAACTAGAAACTATCACTAAGGCCCATATTCCAAATAGTATAGAAAATGCTTATTAACTCAAAGTAATGTTCATGTAGGGATTACTTCAAGGGAAAATCTCATTAAGTGATTCTCACTACTTAAAAGTGAACTTAAAAACTAGATAAACATAAAAATTTCACTACTCAAAGAAGGAAGAAGAGGAGGTAGAATTCTTTTTTTTTTTTTCCAGCAGATAAAAGATTGTTTTATTTAAACGATGATCTGAGTAACTGCCAATGCCACTATGTACAGATAAGAGACGGGGAGCTTTATTTCTTGGTCTCTTCCTCCTTGGACAGTCCTGATGATCTCCTCCTTGTGGCCTGGAGGTGCTCCTCACATGCTAGTGTGCTTCTTTGGTCTTAGCCCTGCGGGCATCAGCCTGGTCTGCTAGGAGCTCCTTGTGGGCCTTGTCCGCCTTCAGCTTGTGGATGTGCTCCATGAAAATCTGCTTGTTCTTGAACATATTCCCCTTCACCTTCAGGTACAGGCTGTGAATCCGTGTGGCAATCAGTCCTCTCAGACTCACGTTATCTTCTTTCTTTCTTTCTTTCTTTCTTTATTTATTTATTTTTTGAGAGGCTTTTTGCTATAGGGCGTGTGCACTCGCCCGAAAGAAAGAGACAGAGAAATAGAAAGCAAGAAATCACCCCCCAGGGGGGATGGTCACGCCGCAATCCCTTCTCCTCTATTTTCCTCTTGGGATCTTGGGCACGCACGCACACGTGCCCAGCATGGGTTTAAGCCACCAGGTCCGGGACTCGAACCGCAGTCAACTACATGGGAGTCCAGTGACATAGCCATTATGCCAACTGCTGGTCCTGACTCCTGTTATTTTCTGAGCAGCCAGCACAGGATCCTCATTCTCCTCACCCAGGTCACTTTCTCTGGCATTCTAGCGTTGGCTGTACCCTTTGCTTACCTAGGCCCATAGGCCTGCCCTTCCTCTGGGCCAAGCTGTATTTCCAGCATGGAGCCTGGGAATGGACAGTCACAGACTTGCGGATGATCAACCCATCCTTGATCAGCTTCCGGATCTGCTGATGGGAGCTGGCATTGGCAACTTCATTGGTCTCACTGGGGTCCAACCAGGCCTTCTTTTTGCCACCGCAGAGGACACTAGAGGCAAGCCTCTTTTGAAGCCTGAGCACACTTGTGAGTGGGGAACATGAACACTAAGGATCACCTCCAAGAGGTAAAATTGAAAGTGACACAAATGTATTAAATAACATGTCATCCTCATACAACATATTTCTTCCAGCCTACAGAAAGTGTCAGTAGGGACCAGCAGTTACTGTAATGGCTATGTCGCTGGACTCCCATGTAGTCGACCGCGGTTCGAGTCCCGGACCCAGTGGCTTCAACTCACGCTGGGCGTGTGGGCATGCATGCCCAGGATCCCGAGAGGAGAATGGAGGAGAAGGGATTGCGGCATGGCCATCTCCCCTAGGGGGTGATTTCTCGCTTTCTGTCTCTCTGTCTCTCTCTGTCTTTCTGGCAAGCGCATGCGCCCTATAGCAAAAAACTTCTCCAAAAAAAAAGAAAAAAAAAGAAAGTTTCAGTATAAGTTCTTAGACTACCCAATTCAAACAGGCTAAAATTTCATTACAAGGGAAGTGACACAGACATAATTACAGAAGAAATTTCATTATGATGAAATTTAGTGTTTGGTTAAAAGAATGATTATTAGATATTGGCACACAGCCCACAAAGACAGAGACACAGAGAGAGAGGAGTCAGAGAACCTGCTTATGCTACTCTAATTAAAGACAATAAATACTTTCTTGATAGTTTTCAATTTTCATAAAGGCAGATGTCAAACAGCACGGAGTGTTTTACCTGCACACCATGGAACAGTGACTGAAAGACACCTTAAATTTCAGACAATTCACTCACTGTGTGATATGACAATCAAATGCACTCCTCCAACCCTTTTCCCCACAGAAGCGTCCATAGTGGCAGAAGAGAGTTAACTGGGACCCTGCCGTTCAGCTGCCTGGCGCTGCCTCCACCTGCCGTGAGCTGGGAACTGAATAAACTCAATTTGACTTCCTCAAGTGAAAAGAAAACCACCACTAACACCTGCATTCCACTTACTACTTAGAAATATGCTCCTTCTCCTTTTTCTTTTTTAGATTTTTGCTATAGTGTGCATACACTCGCCAGAGAGACAGAGAAGCAGAAAGCGAAAAATTCCCCCAACCCTCGGTAGCAGGGGAAGGCCATGCCACAATCCATTCTCCTCTGTTCTCCTCTCAGGATCTTGGGCACACACGCACACATGACCAGTGTGAGTTTTAAGCTGCTGGGTCTGAGACTCGAACCGTGGTTGACTATGTGGGAGTCCAGTGAAATAACCATGGTGCCATGTGCTCATCCTTAAATGTGCTATTTCACATTGCTTCTCATCTGCTGATATAAAAGTAATTAGGGAGTTGGAAAAATAATAATTAGCATTCATAGTTATATACGGGTCTCATTATAAGTACCAGGCACCATTCTAAGCAATCTTATGCAATCTTCACAACAATCCTTGAAGCAGCTTTCCCAATTTTATAGACAAGGAGACAGGGGCAGGGAGAACAGGAATCCAGACTGAAGCATTTTAGCGGCACCAGAAAGAAAAGTGTACATGCTCAGCCATTGCACTGTACCCACTTAGAAGATTTGTAGTAAAAAAGAATATCATTTCTTAACATTTTATCAAACAGTAGTCCCACTGCAATCATGTGACCTTGCTGAAAAGTCAATTACATATATATTTTGCATACTTTTACACAACTGTTTTTATGTCTAAAAAATATGAATCACATGGCAATATCCATACTCTTTATTATAACTGGGTAAGTAAAGCCCACAGCAATCTACCCATAAAATGACTGAACTACCACACAAGGTAACTTCTGCTGCATAGAGGGGTATTTGGTGACGTGGCACCAGAAATGTACCCCAGGAGGGACCCACTTCCAGCTTGGATTTCTCACAGGAAGTAATTCTCCCTGTCAGAGGAAGTGCCACGCACCTCCCACAGCCAGCACAGGTCTAGGACTCTCCCTGCACCAGAACAACAGAAACGTGATGCTCAACCTAGGAAGCTGTAACACTGCGGAAACACAGAGCCATTTCTGCAAAAGGCTGGCTAGGCAACCTGCCTTTGGCAGAAAATACTGGACATAAACCAGGTATTACACATAAATCAAATGATAGGCTTTCCAGGTAGAGACAAAAACTTCCTAGTGAGCAAATCCTTACGAACTGGGCTACGGACCAACAGATGGTGTAATGGTTACATCGTTGGACACCTTCATGACCAACTGGGGTTTGAGTCCCAACCCAGTGGCTTAAAACTCATGCCAGGCATCTAAGTATGCATGCTCAAAATCCCAAGGGGGAGAATGGAAGAGAAGAGATTACAGCATGGCCACTCCCCCACCCCCCGGGGGTGATTTCTCACTTTCTGTCTATCTCTCTCTGTCTCTCTGGTGAATGCACACACTCTATAGGAAAAAAAAAAAAAATCTCTTAAAAAAAAAAAAAACTGGGCTTTGGGAAAATGACATGCATGTGAAATACCTTCCCTATCCCACTCAAGAACTATCTATCTCCCAGTATCATCAAATCATCGCTGTCCTCATTCATTAATTACACAGCAGTCATTACTATCAACTGGATATCTAAAATGCCATGTACCTTCTCTTCATTTGGTGTACTGCTTTTATTTTTCAATGTCAGTGAATTTTAAAAAATTATGTAGACTTTAGGCTGCTTCCTCACAATCTGTTTACTATGAAGCCCGTTAGTTCCTCAAGCACAAAACCCTCTACCACAAGAAACCTAATCACAAAACACTAATGGACTGGGATCAGCAGAGATTAGAAGGCCATGCTGTAATTGAGTTGTCAAAAAAGTCTTGATGTGTTTTTCTGTGTAAAACTGCATCATGACTTTTCTGGTGACCCAGTATATAGTGCTTATAATTTCGCTACGGACCAACAGATGGTGTAATGGTTACATCGTTGGACACCTTCATGACCAACTGGGGTTTGAGTCCCAACCCAGTGGCTTAAAACTCATGCCAGGCATCTAAGTATGCATGCTCAAAATCCCAAGGGGGAGAATGGAAGAGAAGAGATTACAGCATGGCCACTCCCCCACCCCCCGGGGGTGATTTCTCACTTTCTGTCTATCTCTCTCTGTCTCTCTGGTGAATGCACACACTCTATAGGAAAAAAAAAAAATCTCTTAAAAAAAAAAAAAACTGGGCTTTGGGAAAATGACATGCATGTGAAATACCTTCCCTATCCCACTCAAGAACTATCTATCTCCCAGTATCATCAAATCATCGCTGTCCTCATTCATTAATTACACAGCAGTCATTACTATCAACTGGATATCTAAAATGCCATGTACCTTCTCTTCATTTGGTGTACTGCTTTTATTTTTCAATGTCAGTGAATTTTAAAAAATTATGTAGACTTTAGGCTGCTTCCTCACAATCTGTTTACTATGAAGCCCGTTAGTTCCTCAAGCACAAAACCCTCTACCACAAGAAACCTAATCACAAAACACTAATGGACTGGGATCAGCAGAGATTAGAAGGCCATGCTGTAATTGAGTTGTCAAAAAAGTCTTGATGTGTTTTTCTGTGTAAAACTGCATCATGACTTTTCTGGTGACCCAGTATATAGTGCTTATAATTTCATCTTTAATAAGCAGTGCTTATCATTTTACCTGGCATTCCATTACTAGTTAGGAATAGTCTCTCTCTATTTTTTTTAATTGGTAGAAATGTCCCATTCTACTGGAACACCTATCAGACCTATCACCCACTGCTTTTTCTTATGTAGTGGAGGGGTAATCTGAGATATTTGCAACTTAACCAATAACAGGCCACATATGGAGCTAAAGAATTTGACTCTTTGAGGAGTTTAATGCCAGTCACTGATCAGATCCTTCAAAAGTCCCTTCCCAGAAATAGACGGGGAAAAAAATCTACCCTGCACAAGACACAGCTCAGCACTGTACAGATCAAGGGTGAGAACAGACTGAGGTCCACAGAAGTCTAAAATCAACCTACCAGAAGGCCTGAACCAGGACATGGGCCTGGACACAGGAGCAGGGGCTACCCACACAGCAAGAGGGATCCCGCAGTCCCTGTGAACTGGAGAAGGCTTTTATCCGGGGCAGCAGGTTACAGACAACTCTCGGTAAGGGCAAAGATTCAGAGTAACGGCCAGTATTGACAGTCCCTAGGACAAACCCTGGATGCCTAGGGAAACAGTAGTAAATACAGTGAAGGAACAACTGAATTCATCAATGCCTCTGACTACTTCACCTACTACACAAGAGAAAATGACTGTCTCCAAAGATCAAAAGATCAGACCTAATGGCTACGTCACTGTACTCCCATGTAGTCGACCACGATTCGAGTCCCAGACCCGGTGGCTTAAACTCACACTGTGCATATGTGCATGCGTGGTGCCCAAGATCCTGAGAGGAGAATGGAGGAGAGGGAATTGCGGCGTGGCCATCCCCCTGGGGGATGAGTTTTCCTTTCTGTTTCTGTTTCTCTCTTTCTGGTGAGCACATGCACCCTATAGCAAAAAGCTCTCAAAATAAAAAAATAAAAATAAAATAAAATAAAAAAGATCATCTTCTGTTTACAGAAGAAACCATGATTCTTGAAAAATGGGGTGGGGGCAGAGAAAAGACAGAGAGAGGTGTATATCAAAAAGCAAGCAAGAAATCATCCCCATACTTGATGCCATGGGCACACAGGAAGCTGAAGATACGAGGAAGAAACGGAAAAGAAGGAAGTGGGACAGGAAAGCGGCTACCCACACAGCAACAGGGATCCCGCAGTCCCTGTGAACTGGAGAAGCCTTTTATCCGGGGCAGCAGGTTACAGCACCTGGCTCCTGCACCACGGCATGCGCGCCCACCCTCCTGTGACACAGGGACTCTCCAGAGTATAAACTGTGGCTGTTCCTTAGAACTGCTTATTCAAGAACACGTGGTGGCATTCCCAATGACTGTGGCATTCTGAGATTACACCTTTTCCACATCAACGGTGTAGAATCAGTCCCGTCTTTTATGAAATGAAGGTAAGAATGGATATTAAGATATTTTATATGATTTTATTACTGTTATTTGCTAAAATTGCCTCCCACTCTTTTCCCTATACTGGTCAATAAAATCCAAAGTCTCATAACCACTGGCCGATGCCACATCCTAAAAAGAAAGAAAGAAAGAAAAGAAAAGAAAGCTAAAAAGAGTTTAAAATCTGAATTAGCAAATCCTTACCTAATTCGAAAACTATTAAGAAGAATGCTTTTTCTCTAGAGATTTTAGATAAAATAGAATTTTATTATTCTTTTGGGTAAAGAATGCCATGATAACTTGAATCAATTGATAAAATCACATTATTAAGTAAGGAAAGCAGATTAAAACTGAGCACCTGCAGTGCAACCTCATTTCATAAGCTTGGGTAGACAAGCACCCAGGAGCCACATATGTGAACACACAGTTACCTAACACATGCATGCGTACATGCACACGTGTCTAGAGTATACACAATAAATCCAATAATGGTTATGTGTGGGTAGTAAGGTTTAATCTTATGTATACTTTCCTCAGAAGTAGAAATTACTTTCGTAAGTAGAAATATTCTTTTAGAGGATAAAAAAATACAGTTGTTTTTAACTTTGAATATATAAATATCTAAGAAAAAATATGATAAAACAATATCTGGGTCAGCTCCATGAAGAAACATGAATTTCCATCATGGCTAGTGACCTTCTGAGTAAAGCATGGCTTTTTTCTGCCCTATATACCAAACCCACAGACAAGGACTTCCTTATAAGTGCTCTGCTACTTAATACATCACTTTACATTATTAACATAAAGATGACTTTTCTGAAATAAAGCTTTCAACCTCTAGGACTCCTGCAAGGCAACAGTGACCCCAGCAGATAACTGTTACTCTAATACGTTTTATTACATTTAATGACTCAGATACCTCACAGCACTGGGAGCTATTGGTATTTAAGCTGTATCCCCTATAAAATATGTCCTACTGAAAACACATCTCCCATAAAATATATTAGAAACATTTTCATGCAAGAGATTGTGTATTATGCATGAATTGAAGATGAACACCTCTTAAGCTGTTCTAAACAGTAGAGATCAATTTAAAAACAAGATCTTTGAACGAAGAGGCAGAGTCTTAATCCTCAAAACAACAACGAATTGATACTTCAGTCTGAGGAAGGGACACACTTAGGCCATATGCCAACAGACACCCCTGAGTACTGAGCATGCAGCATTAAACTTACTGGACACAATGCCCTCTCTCAAGGAACTTGCCAGCCACTGGGAAACAAGCACATACACCAACGTGAGCCCAGTAAGACAGTTCAAGTGCATGGCGGAAATGGTGAAAGTACACATGTGCTTCTCAAGTGGCACAAAGCACAGAATGACTGATTCACCTACAAGGGTGGGGTCAGGAAAGTTTCATGGCCCTGACTAGCTGGGAAAGGCTGGGGGGAGGGTTGTAGCAGGAAGTATTATGGTGGGTGCCTTGAGGGTGCTGACTTTCTGAGTTTCTCTCTCTTCTTTCCCATGAAAGAAAGAAGGAAATATATATATATAAAAGAAAAAGTTTCCTAGAGAGCTTTTTTTCTCAGGGCAATTATAATTTTCTACAAATGAATTAAAATAGTATCTATTTCCTTTAAAAGCTCTTCGAAACATGGAATAGGGTATCAAAGGTGCAGTCCCAGATACGTATTAATACTAAGCACCCGAGCCGACAGAGCTCAGTAGCCATCCAGTCATCTCATCTGTGAATCATTTTGTGCACCTACTAGGTTCTGTGTGCAGTACTGAGCAAGACATGGTCCTCCCGGTCAGGGACCTCACAGGACACTGGGGAAGAGAGACAGAAACAACTCAGTAAATACAATTTGATGGGTGCTACATCAGAGTGGGGTCCATGCCCACAGAGATACAGATAATGGCATGGAGAGTTATATAATACATCAGAGAAGGTTTCAGAAACAATGAGCAAACGTGAGCTCTGGGACAGGACAGACAGTTCATTCCCTAGAACTTTCTAAGACAGTACGATGTATCAGGGCTGAACAAGGTCCTTTGTGGTGTCATTTCATCTAATCCTTGGGATCATCCTATGAAACAGGGATTGTTCCATTTCCAAGGTGAGGTTCATGTGGTTAGAGAGGTGGAAGGACTTGCCCAAGCCAAACTAAAAATAACCAGTTAAGTTAGGTTTGGAAAGCAGATCAAAAATCCAGCCTGGCTGCTTTGGTCTTTCCCAGAACAGGTAAGCAATAAACACAAGACTGACTTTGATCTGTATCTGGGCTGGTTGAATATTCAGTTTCCTAAAACCCAATCTCTTCAAGAATCTCAAGTCTTTCAACTGTTCCTTCTCCATAAAATTTCCATTTCTTCTTTATGTTCACACACTTGCAGCATATTTAAATATCAGCAAATATTTGTAACTCACTAAAATGATCTCTATCTTCCTTTGCTTTTCTAGAAACTCTGCCCAGCACTGGACACATTGTTAAGTAAAACTCAACACTTGATATCTTCTATTATTTGAAACATTTACATATAGGTTTGCTACATGGTATACAAACTACAATACTTATATGGCACATTAAAAATTAACAGGTCATAGAAAGTGAAAACAGGAGACAGTGTAGTCACAGAGTATAGTAATGATGTAGCCACTGTTAAGAAGGCCTTATCTGAATACCTTCCATTACTACAGGCAAATTTGTTATTTTGTTATTTTCTCTATGGTTCTCCTGGAAAATGTCCCTACTAGTGGCTAAAAGTTATCAGTGCAATACCTATACATTGTTTTCAGGTCAGCTACTATTAAGGTGGACATGAGTAGTTTTCTCTTTTACACACAAAGTAAAATATTACACCATATAACATCTGAACCCATTAGACCCACATTCAACCCACTGAACTTGCTACCTCTAAGCAAGGAGAACATGTTGATAAAGTGCAATCTTGTTACAGAATAGTCATTGTGTCTAAACCATAAGTGAGGTATGATAAAATGAACAATGTGATTGATAATGTATTTTTTTTTCTTTTTAGAGAGAGATTTTTGCTATAGGGTGCGTGTGCTCACCAAAGAGAAAGAGAGAGAGGGACAGAGAGAAATCACCCCCTGGAGTGATGGCCATGCCACAATCTCTTCTCCTCCATCCTACTCTCGAGATTTTGGTCACATGTATACACATGCTCAGCGTGAGTTGTAAGCCACTGGGTCCTGGACTCAAATTCCAGTTGACTACGTGGGAGTCCAGCAATGTAACCATTATGCTATTTGCTGATCCCAATAATGTATTTTTCTAAATCATCCTGTAAATGATCTTCTGAAATAGCTATCCTTGCCATGACATGAAGAAGATTTGGCTCAGCTAACAGATTACAACATCACAATAAGGACTCCATGGTCTCTGTGAACTTGCCAGATTTACATCGCACACATGACTATGTGATGATGGTGATGGTGTATAATTAAACTTTCAGGAAACAGTTCTTTCTGTACTCACTCAGTCTTATACTATTAATGAATGTATTCCTTTTCCTTGTTCTGTTTTATGTAAATAAGGTTTTTATAAAGCCATCTGCTTTATAGCAGAATCAGTAATAACTGTGTCACCCATTTACACACAAAATCAAACAACTGGCAATAAGATATGAGGCTGCACTTAGTAAAGATGACTAAACTGTAAATATAAATCAAACTGCCAGTGGAAAACATGGCCGTAAATGCTGGCAATCTGACCAAGGAAGGTCATTTCTATTAACTGGGCACCTGCTGTGTCCCGAGCTCTGTAGCCAATGATTTACCTGCTATTACACAGTTCTGGAAGTAATCATATCTGGTCTGTCTCCCATGACCTATTAATTTAAGATTATTGATCTGTGGATCTTAGATTATGCACTAAAGTATCCTGGACCACCACAGCAAACTCACAGAGACATTGTAGGATACTTTAAGCTTCCAGAGAAATCACAGGAATACTCAGCATCAATTCGATACCACACCAACTTCCCTCTCACATGACTGTGTGCTTCCACGTTAGATCACTCTACCTTCCTGTCAATGGCATGTCCTTGTGAAGCTAGATATTCAGTACATGCTATAATTAACACATAATTGCTGCAAACTAGTCAATGTGGAACAGAAAGAGGTTGTAGAGGTGTGTAATCTTATTCCAAAATTTGAGAAGTTATGGCCAGCTCAAACAGGCACACAGATACCAGTAGTCAGTAATCATGACTATTTAAGAATGATATAAAAATAAAAATACTTTTTAATTTATGTGTATTTTTTCAAGTAACTAGTATATTTTTAGGACTTAAATATTTATTAAGTGGTTCAGACCTAACTACTTACTGACAAAAACTGTTTACTGTTGCTCTTTTCGCCTAGGGATGAAATGGAGGAAAAAAATTTCAGAGACATTAAATGTGCCACAAGATGAGAAACTTCGAAGATGAATTCCAACTTTCCAAGCCAAGGAAAAGGAAGCTGGGCCTAAGGTTTCTGGAGGTTTTGGCTGGTTTTCTGTGCTGCTTCTAAAGTGATTAAAAGACCATCTGTAATTGAATGTATAATACTATTTTACCTAATCAATGTAACAGATGGAGATATGACTGTTACTATGAATATTTTCCACTCTTACATGGATTTTGGTCATCTCCTATCTTGTGTCATTTGTCTAAACATGATGCTGCTTTTGCAACCAGCCATATGATGCCTATTTTACATTCAGAAAGAATCACACACCTGCTATGGGTCCTAGCCCTGATTAGGTATGCTCTCGCTATGGCCACACACAGGAGTCCTACAGGTAACCCAATGGAGGGACTGTTTACACTTTCTCTGCCATATGCATTGAATCCGTAAGTAGGCCACTACGATTTTCTCTTGTATTCGACACATTTCAGAATAATCTGAGGTCTTAGTTATTTAAACCTTCAAGAAAATGTTTATGAAATTATGCCTATTGCCATGAAGTCATAAATCGTATGCTGTATACAAGCAAGAGGGATGATGAAGGAGGCAAGGGCTAGTAGCATCCCAATCAAATTAAATAACTTAAAAAAAAAACTTTAAAGACACATTTGTGGACTCCCTACTGGTTTATTCATACTCACGTCTGCCATGCCAAATAGAGAATTTAATAATTTCCCAGTCATGAACACTGATGCTATTGTACTAAAGGATAATCAATAGTTAGCAGAGTTGGATTATTAAACCAGTCTTTGGTTAAAAGTGGAAGGGCAGAACTGAAATAAGATCATTGCCAGTCTGAAAGAAAACTCAACGGTATGGCAGGGGAAGATGCTGCTGAGAATAAAAGAAGGCCAGCAGGATGTTTGATTTTTCCGAAATTCAAACAGTGGTTTGTAAGAAAAAGTGCCCTGGGTCTTTGCAGATTCAGACAGCGGGACATGATGTGGCTATAACAAAGACTTGACCAAAGTGAACCAAATACTCACGAAGCAATGAATGTGTTTTTTTGTTTGGTTTTGGTTTTCTTTTGTTTTTTAAAAAAGGCTGTGGAAAATGAATACCATATTTACCAGTTTACCAGATGTGTTAGTTATCATTCACTCCCTAAGACTCCCTACTCATCCCACAATGTGACATCCAAGGATACAAACAGAAAGACATATGGGTTAAAGACAAGCGCTTTGGGGACCAGCAGTTGGCATAATGGCTATGTCACTGGACTCCCATGTAGCCGACCACGGTTTGAGTCCCGGACCCAGTG
The DNA here is from genome assembly GCF_000334495.1 of Tupaia belangeri chinensis. Classification (NCBI taxonomy): domain Eukaryota; kingdom Metazoa; phylum Chordata; class Mammalia; order Scandentia; family Tupaiidae; genus Tupaia; species Tupaia belangeri. Next base: position 3,884,693 of record NW_006159750.1, read on the forward strand.
GCTTAAACTCATGTTGGGCACATGCACGTGCGTGCCCAAGATCCCGAGAGGAGAATAAAGAAGGGGCTGCGGCATAGCCATGCCCTCTGGGGGGATGATTTCTGTCTTGCTGTCTCTCTGTCTCACTCTGTCTTTCTGGCAAGTGCACACACTCTATATCAAAAACTAAAAAAAAAAAAAAAAGATGAGCACTTTGGAGGCAGAGAGACCCACTTTGGCCCTTCACCTCTATCATTTATAGGCTGCAGAATGTTAGGCAAGTGATAAAATCTATCTAACCTCAGACGCCAATGATGACACTAACCTCACAGGGTGGGCGTGCACCAAAGGTAATTTATGACAGATGCCAACATGCATCTGCATCATCTCACCAAGTGAAAACATTCCAAACTGACTCTTCTCCTGTAAGTTAGTTCAAAAACTCCATCTACTACCAGAAACTATCTTAACATTCCCCAGGTATCTCAAATGAAACATGGCTAAGCTAAACTCCATGTGTGTAAATACATGTGTGTAAATACATGAATCACCTCATCTCCCACCTTTATGGCATTGAAATCATTCTTTTTTTTTTTTTTTTGAGAGATTTTAGCTATAGGGCGCGTGCGCTCACCAGACAGACAGAGACATAGAGACAGAAAGCGAGAAGTCACCCCCAGGGGGAATGGTCACGCCACAATCCCTTCTCCTCCATTCTCCTCTCGGGATCTTGGGCACGCACGCACACGTGCCCAGAGTGAGTTTTTTTAAGCCACCAGGTCCGGGATGCGAACCGCAGTCGACTACATGGGAGTCCAGCGACATAACCATTATGCTAATTGCTGGTTCCCCATTGAAATCATTCTTGACCCCTTGTCCTCTAAGTCACACGCACCCATCACCAGGTGCTTGCAATCCTCATCATCCATGATGTGTCACCTTTGCTGTCCATTCCTGCACCCTCAACACCTGGCAGCTGGGTACTCTAGTACTGTCCTGACTGGGCTCCCTTCCCAGCCATTCGTTCTTACACCAGAACCTGTTCTATAACTTTCCAACTTGCATCGCTTTCTTCTTCCTTCTACACCAAAAATCAGCTCCAAAAAGAGTTCATGAGGTTGTCTCCATTCATAGCCACTGGTGGACACTGGCCAAATGGCCCCTTTGTGCAAATCATAAAAGGCACTGTTTCTTCAAGAGATTTGAAGTTCCCCTTGCAAAAAAGCTGGATGAACATACTGTTCTGTTAAAGAATGCCACAGTCCCCCTAGATGCTGGGCGGTGATTCTAATAAATGCAGGTGATGTGATTGAATGATGTCCAGCAGGTGTAATTCCAAACAGGCACAGTCCATGAGAGTGCTGTCTTCATTTCCTTGGTCCTTTTCCAGTACCAACCAGTTGTCCACACTACCCAACTGAAAGGAAGACTACCATGACGTCCCAGTTGCCCAATCTGATGGCTGGAGTTTTCCTTTCTCTTCTGTGACTGCTGTGACTCTGCACTGTGATCACTGTCTTCATCCACAGTCTTGAGAACAAGACCCTCCTGGAATTCCTCCTACCATCTGAGTGCGGTGTGGCGGTTTCACTTGCTGCCTCCAGTCCTTTCTGTTCTGTGAATGTCACTCCTCAGGTTCCACCCTTGCCCTTCGTCTTCATCAGCTGCACAATCTCAGTCATGGTTGCAGTGACTCCCAGAACAAGCCCAGACGTCCCATCTGCATTCCCTGCTGATGCTGCCCATGATCGGTTCCCACTAATGTGTCCCAAACTGAAACCCACCTTCCAAAACAGAGCCCGAATCTCTCTCCCGCCATCAACAAAAAGAAGAAAAAGACCCCTTCTCCCAATAACCTAAGCGCATGGAGCCACTCTTCTTGAAAGCTCCTAAGCTAGAAAGATCAGAGTCATTCTCAACCTCCCTCTTGTACTCATTCATTTACTCAACAAATATCTGAGTGCCTGCGTGTACCGAGGTGATGTTCCAGGTACACGGGATCTATTAACCAGTAAAAAATGCACAGGAAAACCATTTTTTCTGTTCTAGTGAAATTTTCTTTTTCTTTTTGTGGGAATGGAGGCGAAAAGCAGAAAATGATGAACTTAGTAATTAAAGGTAAGGCAATTCATCACTATATTCGATAGATATTGATGGTAATCTGGAGGTAAAATGGATAGCTATGTTGAACAAGATGTACTGGGTAAGTCTCATCATGAAGATGACATTCCGGAGAAGGTGAAGTGAGAGCTGGTCACACGCAGATCTGGGGATGAGCAGTCTGACAGAAGGAAGAGCCAGGGCTAAGGTCTGAGGAAGGAATCTGCATGGTTTATTTCAAGAACATCAAGGAGCCAGAGTGGCTGGAATAGACAGATTATCTACCTGAGAACTGTCACACAACATACACGAGTCTAAGATGGGAATGTGACAATTGACACAAGGCACCTTTGTGTACTTGCAGCCTGACAGGTCAGCCCTACCCAGAATTCCTTCTCCCCTCTCCTTGCCCTATGTCAGCGCTGACCTCATATACCACTTTCTGTAAGAAGGCTTCCTGTCCCAAATCATGGCCATCACATCAAATTCTCTGAACACGCTTAGCAACAGGCACATGCTACCACATGTTTATGCACATTTGCTCTTTCTACGTATGTTTCTTGGGTACGCGTCAGTCTAGGTTGGAAATCCCTCTAGAGCAACAGTGCTTCCCCAGGAACTACCAAAGCCCTCTACACACAGTAGACACATAACTGTCCATTGAGGCTCTTGCTAAAGGCCTCTAACATTAAAAAATAATCCAGAATACTTTTTATAAATGAAACTTTATATTGACAGCCAGATTGCAATCCACTGAGTTGATACACTTACCGCACTGAGATGGAAAGTACTTTACAAGTCATATTTATAAAGCACATCCATTTTTCAGAGATTCGATTTTATTGATTTTATGAAATAATTTAATCATTCATATTTCATTCCAGATAATTAAGTTTTGCTGCTGGTTCCAATACTATTTTCTAAGATACAAAATATTTAATCTTCCTAATAAAATTAGGCCACTTCCTTAAAAAAAAAAAAAAAAGAAAAAAGAAAAAAGAAACTATACAAACTTCCATTCTGGTAAGAAAATGTTAAATATACCTATAATAATCAGAACAAAATCATAAATAAATTCAAAGTCAAGCAGGGATACCTTGTAAACACTGGATAAAATCTGTTATTTGAGAGTTGCTTAGGGGACCAGCAGTTAGCGTAATGGCTTTGTTGCTGGACTCCCATGTAGTTGACCGTGGTTTGCGTCCCGGACCGGAGGCTTAAAAAACTCATGCTGGGCGCGTGTGCGTGCCTCTGTAGCTTAAACGATTATTTGTTTTTTCCTTTCCAGCATTTAAATCAGCAAATAACAGGCCATGCTGGCATCAATGCAACCTCATCAGACACCCAACTTCAGAACTGTATTATTTAACCAATGGAAAGAGACAAAAATGTCTATGTAGTTATCAGAGAGCCCAGAAAATTCATAGTTAAAAAATATAAGATGCTCACTTTCTGTAATTAATATTTGTAACACACCTTAGTGAATTCAGACTTTAAGTGTAATTCACAAATGGAAAAAGCTATTATTACCCTAACCAAATAGAGTCCCATCCTAGATCCACTGTCTCGACAGCCTCTGTCCTTCCCAGTCTCTTCTGGGCAGGAAAGCAAAAGTGGACCAGCTTCCGATAAACAGCACGATGCAAGTCACAAAACACCACCAATAAATGTGGGGATTGCCAAGAGAATCAGAAATAATAAGTGCAGTTTAGCATTTGTTGGGAGTTTACTATGTGCTGCGTGTGGCTTATCTAAATAGACATTGATAGTAATTTCATGAAGAATATAGATTATTTTCTCCGTGTTACAAATAAAGTAACTAAAGCTTATAGAGCTGGCCTCAAATCACCTAACTTTAAGAATGATGCTGAGATCTGAAACTCTGCACGTTGATTCCACTGCAGGTTTTTGGGGTTTTTTTTTGGCTGCTTTAAACAGATTACCAAACCATTAAAGGATACCAAATAATTTTCAACAATATAGCACTCTTCCCTTTGAGTCTACTCTTCACCATCATACCATACTCCTCTTTGCCCTGCCCTGGAAATACAATAATCTATCGCTTAACAAGGGGTCTGGGTTCTGAGAAATGCGCTATTAGGTGTCTTCATTGTTGTGCAAATATTGTAGAGTGTACTTATATGAACATGACCATACAGCCTACTACATACCTGCGCAAAATGGTATAGCCTCGATCAGTCTATGGGAGCCCCATGGTATATGCAATCCTCTGTTATAAAATCTTACATGGTGGGACCAGCAGTTGGTGTAATGGCTATGTTGCTGGACTCCCATGTAGTCGACCGCAGTTTGAGTCCCAGACCTGGTGGCTTAAATTCACACGGGGCGCGTATGCGTGCGTGCCCAAGATCCTGAGAGGAGAATGGATTGTAGTGTGGCCATCCCCCCCGGGGCGGGGGGTGGTGATTTCTCACTTTCTGTCTCTCTGTCTCTTTCTATCTTTCTAGTAAGTGCATGTACCC
>NW_006159750.1:3889285-3900397 GCF_000334495.1 Tupaia belangeri chinensis
AAAAACCCGTCTTAAAAAAAAAAAAAAAGTTACATGGCTCATGACCATACTCAGCCCAGGCTACCCATTAAGTACCATAGACAAATGCCTACAGCCAATGAGCTATTCAGGGGCCTACAAAAATACTGAAGACCAAAACAAACAAACAAACAAACAAAACCACTAAAAATTTAGTATCTCAATATTAGATACACTTTCAAACTTAAGTTAAATGTTATCTTTAAATGTCACAAAAGTCATAAATATAATGACAATTACTCAATTCAACATTCGCTAAGGTTTAGTTACATTTGAAAACAATTTCTAAATTACACTCTTCTTCCTCTAGAAAAAACCCATATATGCCCAATCGTTGTAACAATTTACAGCCAATTATAAATGAAATGTGCTACCTAGAGTCAAATAATTCCAAAAGCGGGACCAGCAGTTAGCATAATGTCTATGTCACTGGACTCCCACGTAGTCAACCACGGTTCGTGTCCCAGACCCGGTGGCTTAAAACTCACACTGGGCGCGTGTGCGTGCGTGCCCAGGATCCCAAGAGGAGAATGGAGGAGAAGGGATCGCGGCATGGCCATTCCCCCTGGGGGGGTGATTTCTCGCTTTCTGTCTCTCTCTGTCTGTCTGGTGAGCGCACGTACCCTATAGTGAAAACCTCTCCCAAAAAAAATAAATAAAAATTAAAAAATAATAATAATTCCAAAAGCAAAATTACATGTATATTCAAGCACTTGTTTACAACAAAATTGTACCCATGAAGCATGGGCAGAGGTTGAAGTATTTCGTATGAGGGGGTTGAGACTCCAGATGCAAAAGGGCCTTGCTGTTAAAATCTACCCTGGGTTATTATTAACACATTTAACAACTTCCAGCATCTAGTTACTGGAGCTAAGAAACAAAAGAAAGCAAAAAGAACCTGGGAAAAGCAAAATACATGTCAAAAAGGCCATGCACTGTGCTATTTGAGTCAATAACTGCATTTGTTGAAACCTTTCCTGAAGGAAGAAAGAGCAAATACAAAGATACCCAAAGCTTATACAAAAGATGTCCAGCAAAGCACTGATGTAACAGCAAAGACTTGGAAATAACCTCGATTATCTAGCACTAGATGCTTGTCTAATAAAACTACACTCACTAAAGAGTCATTCAAAAGGATGTTGATCAAAAGAAGTAATATGGGGGCCAGCAAGTGGAGTGGTGGTTGAGGTGCTAGACTCCCACATGGCCGACCACAGTTTGAGTCCCCAACCTGGCAGCTTGCTTTCTCACTTCCCCTTTCTCTCTCTCTCTCTCTCTCTCTCTCTCTGATCAAATTTTCTAAAATAAATAAAAATAACACATGGAATTACATTAAATGATTCTTTTTTTAAAAAGTAATGTGAGTGGTTTACCAAAAAATATGAACATATTCCCTTCTTAACAAAAACAACTTAAATATCTAGGTATAAAGAGTTTGAAAAGATCTGCATTACATTAAATCAAGTGATAAAAGCAAATTATTAAATAACTATACCTACGGTCCTGGTTAAGTATAGTGTTATAAGTAGCGTGTATGTGTGCCTGCAGGTGTATGGGTTGAGGAAGGAATTGGCACACTTTGTCGTGGTAGATATTACCTGTGGATAGCAGACTTACCAACATAATCTCTACCGTTTCCATTTCTTCCACAGTGGCTAGAAGCCTGAAAACTACCTTTCTTCGCTTCCTTGTGAGCAGATTTTGGTTTATGCTCTGTTGACAAGAGGCACAGTCGGGAAGGCTAGAGTATGGGCAAAAGGAAGCCGTACTCTCCCTGCAGCATCACCGGTAGAAGTGGGGCTGTTGTTAAACTGATGTTGGTGTGATTTGGGGGCAAAGCTCCTGTCCATCAACCGGTTTGGGGCTACGGGTGACTCTTATCCTAAGTGGTGGCTTCCTCTGATTCTAGCACTTTTTGATTTCCTCCAAGTGGTATCAGTTATTTCCAATGTTCTCTTCCTATATAATTCCTTACGTCAACCCTTTTCCTGCTACTACACTTCCAGTGGTTTCTCTTCCTGTTTTAAGAAGGACACAATGATCTCTCCCGTAGGTGAGGCTGCAAATTACCTTTTCCTTCTTGTTTGTAATTTCTAACGTTTTAAAGCAAACATGTGCTGCATTTGTAACATGGAAAGTGTTTAGGGAGTTTTGTTGTTGTTATGAGGATATTTTAGCTCATTGCTTATTTCCTCTTCAGGTCTTTTGTAAACACTAAACCATGCATATTTTCCTACCATGATTTTAACAATCTTAGTTACCTCTTTTCCATGTTAAACAAGAAAGGACACTAAGAAAATATAACAGGAGTGACATGTGATAGCTGACACAAAAGGAGTAATAAAGAAGCATTTAAAAACAAATTTTTGTAAATAATTGCCCTCTTCCAGTCCCATCCCCCACCCCAAAATATACAGCATTTTGGCAATATTTAGTGTAGGGAGAAACTTCCCTACATACCTCGACAAAATTACAAGTACTCATCTACGTAAGTACAACTAATAGTCATATAAATTATCTCAGTAATTTTTTTTTTGCGGGGGAGAGGTTTTTGTTATAGGGCACATGCACTCGCTGGAAATACAGAGAGAGACAGAGAGACAGAAAGCGAGAAATCACCCCCCCAGGGGGGATGGCCATGCCACAGTCCCTTCTCCTCCGTTCTCTTCTCGGGATCTTGGGCACGCATGCACACGCACCCAGTGTGAGTTTAAGCCACTGGGCCCGGACTCAAACTGCAGTCTACTACATGGGAGTTCAGTGACATAGCCATTACGCTAACTGCTGGTCCCTATCTCAGTAATTTTTAAAGTTTAAATCATATACTTTACCTCTTGTTAAATCAGGGAAAGGCTTTCACAGACTAATATTCCTAATAGCTAAAGGAAAAAAAAAATCTGCTATCTAAATAACTATGTTTTTGAGTAATGGATAGGCTGTATTTTATTTTCAGTAGCTTTTTACCAAGTAAATCCTTAAAGTTTTTGCTTTCAGTAGTTATGCTATCCTGTTCATTTCCATTTCCAATATTCAGCAAAAGAAGCTTGTACAAGGACATTTAACATAGACAATGACCCTCCAAATGGTTAAAAATGAATAACTGAGAATTGTCTTACTCAAGACCTTTCAGTTACTCGGGACAACTATCACATAAATAGAAAACTGTTATGAGAGTATTTATGTCAATAGATTTATAAAAACTCTTGGTTAATAACTATACCAAAGATTTTAAATGAAATAAAAATTAAACAAAGATGGTAAGAATAAAAAAAGATTATCACAGGTTTTTTTCAGAATTCAATAATTCTACTATCAAAGATAAATCACATAACCTGTTGGATCCATTTTAATCTAATTGGTACAAATTATTGACAAACTCCATAACCATAAAATACAGCAAAGCATAGAACTCATTTAAAAATGTACTTAAGAGGCCAACAGGTTGCATGGTGATTAAGGTGCTGGACTCCCACATGGTCAACCAAGGTTCAAGTCTTGGATCTGGTGGCTTGCTTTCCCACTTTCCCTTTTTCCCTGTCTCTCTCTAAGCAAATTTTAAAATAACAATAATAAATAAAATTAAATAAATAATTATTTTTTAAAAGATTTTTAAAATGGATTAGAACATGAAGAATTTCCTAAAAGGTCACAATGTAAGCTCATTTTTTCTTACTGCTTTAAATAATAATACTACCAGACTATTCAATTAAAGAACACCAGTCACCTCACAGAACTCTTCCAGGTAGTCTACAAAAATCCCCTTAAAAGTCATAATGCATTGGCTATACCTGCTGCTTTGTCATGATTTTTTTCCCCCTAAAGTATTCACTGGTTACTACAGGCATGATAATTGTAGGTCACAGTAACGGTGTTACAAGGAAACATCCACCTTGATTCAATGTATGTGTTATTTTTAATCACAATAAATTTGAAAAAGTGAAATTTCATATTTTCATCTTAAGGTTGAAAACTTCAAAATGTCAGCTTTCATTTTTTTTTTTGTTTTTTGTTTGCTTGTTGTTTGTTTTGGTTTTATTGTAGGAAGAAAGGGAGGTTTTTTGCAGGGTCTCACCATGTCATGATCCTCCTGCCCCAGCCTACAAGTCAGTGAGGACCACAAGTTCACACAACCATGCCCAGCCTGTTTGGGTTGGGTCACAAATCAAACCCAGGCCTCAGTCACTATGCAGTGGCTCCCAACCCCTTACACCACCATGGCTGGGCCCAAAATTCCAGTTTTTAAAAGGTATAAGTCATATGAAATTTACTCGAGCAGACTATTCAAACTATTCAGCACTACCAGACAAATAAAACATTACTCAGTTACTTACTATCCTAAAAATAAAGCAGGTCCTCTTCTCCTCCCAATTTCTACCACACAGCAGTAGCACATAAAAATACAAGTTAATATTATCAGTTAAGGTTAGAAGGTTTTAGCAGTTTTCACTTTATAAAAGGAAAATGAGCAAAGACAATAAAAGTTGGAAACTACCAAGAAACACCAATGTAATATGAAAGTTACCCATAATCCTAACATTTACATATATATCTGTGTATTATACTCTCTAGTTTGTGTTTTCTCTTTCTTGTGTGCTATGCATAAAACATAAGCTTAACAGAAGTAGATTGCAAACAAAGAAATAATGAGATCGACATGGGAAACATTTGTGATGGTGGTGGGTCACCTGGGAAGAAATGTCTAAGGGGATACAGCACAGTGCCCCACGTGAACCATAACCGCGGGCATACAAATCCTAAATGCACTGTAGAGATGACCTACTCTGAAGACTGTTTAAATCATTTTTAAATCCTCCATATGGTTAAGATAAACAAGTAAAATGCAAATCAAGTCATTTAAATGCACTTTGGTTTCTTCCTGACAAGGGTATTTTAAAGAGAAATGTTCAGTTGGAACAATAGGCCACCAGCGTGATCACGACTGTAGAAAGAAAAGTGACATTACCATCGGCCCCATGAGAATGAACTGTCAACAGATTGGCCAAGTGAAAATGAAAACAGATTTTGTTCTAAATAATCAACCAACCAGGTTATATAAAAGAGGATATAAAAGAAAACCTGGCATCATCCTGAGTTTACAAACTCTCTGACCCACAAATTTAATACTGGGCAGCTGCCTCAGACTCTTCTGCCCTTCCGTTGTATTTTTAGAAGCAAACTGACTGCAAACAGCGCTGGTGTATGTAGATGAAAGTGTAGTGAATGTTGCTAAAAGATCAGAAGCGCCACGATACAGTAATGAGACAGCCTAGCTGGGGCTAAACCACTTGCAAGTTTGAAAGAAGGTAAATATTAGGGACCAGCAGATAGCATAATGGCTATGTCGCTGGACTCCCATATAGTCGACCGTGGTTCATGTCCCGGACCCGGTGGCTTAAAACTCACATTGGGCACATGTGAGTGCGTGCCCAAGATCCTGAGAGGGGAATGGAGGAGAAGGGTGTGGTCATCCCCCCTGGGGGAGGATGGTTTCTCGCTTTCTGTCTCTCTGTCTCTCTCTGTCTGTCTGGCGAGTACATGCGCCCTATGGCAAAAACCTCTCCAAAAAAAAAAAGAAGGTAAATATCGAGTATTTTGTTTCTTCATTTTCCTTATTTTCCTCTGAAAAACAAAGGCTTTGTGAAATCTGACGAATATATAGAATATACCTAAAACTATCATTTTCTGAAAAGAAGGTATTTCATAAAAATTTTTCACACAGAATTAACAAGTCTGCCTTTAAGACAAACTAATGGGTTGGCTGGTTGCCTGGTGTTAAGGTGACTGAATCCCACATGGCTGACTGCAAGCCTCGAGTCCCAGGCCTAGTGACTTGAAAACCATGCTGGGCACATGTGTGTTCATGCCCAAAATCCTGAGAGGAGAATGGAGGAGATAGGATGATGGCATGACCATCTCCCTAAGGGTGCTTTCTCATCTCCTCCCACTCCCATCTCTCTCCAATGAATCCACAAAAAACCCTCACGCAATTAAAAAAAAAAAAAAAAACACTAATATTTCCAAGAGAGAATTCATCAACTGAAAGTATGCTAAATAATACTAACACTCTTCTGTTTTGTAATTTTTGGTAAGCAATCTGAGAAAAACTCAGGTTTTAAGAATACACAAGGAATACCACCAAGAGCAGGTAGTGGTTAATACTTAATATTGGTAACACTGAATTTTCCTCCCACAACCCTATACTACAAACTTTAAGAGTTTACTCCCTGATATTTGAAGAGGTCTTAGAAAATAAAATTCCAAGGATACTAAAAGGAGGTGTCATAGTGGACAAAACTTGAGGACTCGGGCTCCCTGGAAAAGGTATATGCAGAAGAACCTCCAATCCATCCTTCTTGAGGTCCAGTTTCTCCATCTCCACTCTTCTTGCCCTTCTCTGATCTCTCTCTTCCCTAGTATTAAGTTTGTTCCCCCACAAAGTATTCACTAGTTACTCCAGGCATGAACAAGATATGTCCTAAATTGATATCGAAAGGTCCCTCCGAGAGTACCACGTATACTCCAAGTAACTGCAAGCCTGGTTTACCCTTACAACCTAGCCTCTCTAGCAAACTCCTCTGTGAAAAGAAAGTCTCAACTACTGGTTTTTGGCTGAACTAAAAAGTTTCAGCCATGCTCTATCTGCAGCCACATTTTTCACAGCACCAAAACCACTTAGGGACAGTGCAGTGGCACACTGGTAACATGACACTTTGCCTTGCTGAGGCCATAAGGGAAGGTCCCACCCTGCATCCCACCGTTTCCCTGTGTACACAGGTGTGCAGGCATGCCTATGATCCAGACTGGCTCCAAGACAGGGTGGGATCCTGATGTGAGGACTCTATAGGGAATGCCCTTCTTTCTCTCCCGCATGCGTGCGCGTGCTCGCTAGCGCTCACTCGCGCTCGCTCGCTCGCTCTCTCTCTCTCTCTCCCTCTCTCTCTCCCTCTCTCCCTCCCTCCCTTCCTCCCTCTCATGGAAGAAATAAATAAACCTAAAAAAGGAATAAAAGCAAAACCACTGGTACAGTAGCAGTATACTTATGAGCAGGTAAGTCAACGTGCATTTTCTTGCTTTCCAAGGTTGAAGTGAGGACAGCAATCTCATGTTATACTACCTCTAAGTTAGCCTATTGTCAGGACTTTCCATGTCCGTTTTTTAAAACTATAAAGAGATTATATCTCATCCAGAACACACACACAAGACTGTCTTGTCTTCGTGGAGACCATACTGTCTAGAGCAATCCATATCTATTTTTAGTGTTTTAAATGTTTAATATTTAAAATGGTTTTGGCATCTGATTGTACAAACCAAAAGAAAAGGAAATGTTTAAATGAATTTCACAAGGTAATGTTCCCCAGAGAAATGTGAGATGGCTACTGGTATTAAATGATGATAGGGAAGACAGAGTCAGTTTAAGTGTAACCTGCCCAGTCTGATGGTCCTCTGGCATTTCAATGTGCCCAGGAGGTATACAAGACCAAGAGTACAAAATTAAAATTACATCCTAGTGCTAATGACTTATAGCAACAGCAGAAGCTTCAAGTGTTCAAATGCATGATCAGATAACTAGAGAAATATTTTCCTATCCGGCAGCAAGAACTGAATTTATGAGGCAAACGGAAGGAAATGCATTTGACCTTAAAAGTATTCATTAATTTCTAAGAATAGATCACAAAGATGATCAGGGGCTTTTTTTTTTCCCTTTTATCAATCATGAAATATGTAAGTATACAAAAAGATCTGTTTTCCTGAAATAATGAATTGACTTCTCTAACCCAGCACTGTCAACACAGCTTCTCACGAGCCTAGTTGTAGGAACCCACAAACTTGATAGAGAGTTAAGGAAGTACTTGTAAAATTTTAACTGTCACATCTACTTTTAATTTTTAAGACCAGATTGTTTTTACATAATAACCATGAATATCTAGTTGTTCGTACACATACACTCAGAGGGATGACAGAATAGGCTCGTGGGAAGCCAGCACCAGGTCCCAGCCCAGTCGTGTGATTTACAGCAAACATTGGAGCCAGTGCCATCGTCCCTCAGAGAGAATTAAATGGTCCTGTCCCAGGAGGATTCAGGGAGCTAATACGTGTGAAAGCACCCCGTAACCTGCCATGCACAGCACAAGTGGGAAGTGTCCCTGTTCTAACAGAGAAGACTCTGTCTCCTCCAGCTGCCTTGAGCCAGGAGGCCATAATGTTTGGAAAGCACCGTGGCTGTCAGATATAATTAGGAAGAACAAACTCTCTACTTAAAGTTACTTCAACTAACATTTGAGTGCTTACCTACCTGGCACAGTGCAACATGTGTGGGACATAGAAAATGAAAACAGGACCTGCTGCTTTTGCCTCAGAAGTAAAAAGTGGGGCCAGCAGATGGCGAAGTGATTAAGGTGCTGGACTCCCACATGGCCGACCACAGTTCGAGTCCCAGACCCAGTGGCTTAAAACTCTCTCAGGCACATGTGTGTGCTTGCCCAAAATCCTGGGAGAAGAATGGAAGAGAAGAGATTGCAGCATGGCCATCCATCCCAGGGGGAGTGATTTCTTGCGTTCCATCTCTGTCTCTCTGGTAAATGCTCACACCCTACGTAAAAAGTCTCGCTAGGAAAACAAAACCAGCCCATGTGACATAGCAGCAAGGCATAGAGACCAGCACAGGACTAATGGGCTAAATGTGTTCAACTTACTTTGAAAATAAAATGGAAGGAAATGGTTTTACTTTTAATTGACAAATGTTCATGGAAAGCATTGCAGAGAAATCGAGCTGAGTGAAGGTGTAAAGGTCGGAATGTGTACCTATTGCTCTCCTTTATGGTTGTCTTTACTGTGTGGTAAAAGGAGAGAGAACTTGTTCAGAGTACAGGGAGCTCAAATACAAGAAAAGATTTTAAAACTAAATAAATCCAATAGGCTTAAAACATAGACTAGATAGTTCCAAAAGTTACAAACAAAATCACCACAGAAAACGTTGAAAAGTGTATGAGAGAATCTCAAAAAAGAAGAGGCTGAGGCTGACTGAAAAGGTTAAAGAAGATGCAAACCTTCATCAGTAGTAGGTTCATTTCCAAATCTTCATTTCATTCCCCATTTCCTAATTCCATTTTACAAATAAGGAAATTAGGAATCGAGAAAGTAAGGAGTCTGCCAGGGGTCGAGCTGTGGCCTCATAGCTCACTGATTTGAACCACTGTGCAGTTCAATTATGAAGAGGAACCAGAGAGCTTAAAAATTACTAGATGGTGGGACCAGCAGTTACTGTAATGGTTATGTCACTGGACTCCCACGTAGTCAACCGCAGTTCGTGTCCCGGACCCGGTGGCTTAAAACTCACGCCGGGCGCATGTGCATGCATGCCCAAGATCCGGAGAGGAGAATGGAGGAGAAGGGATTGTGGCATGGCCATCCCCCCTGGGGGGTGATTTCTCGCTTTCTGTCTCTCTTTCTCTCTGTCTGTCTGATGAGTGCCCACGCCCTATAGCAAAAACCTCTAAAAAAAAAAATTACTAGATGGTTTTAAAAAAAAGTGACTAAGCATCAACAGAAAGAGAGAATGCAAGGAAAGACATTGAATTTCTGACATGCCACATTTGGGGCTTACAGAGCCAAGGAGAACTGACTGTCCAGAAGACAGCCAGGAATGAAAATGTTCAAGATCAAGGATGGAATATGGATTAGGGATGAAATGTATGGGTCCAGGAATTAAGTGAGGAAAAGGTAACAGTGGAATGGAACAGCATTTTATGATTTATAAACCAATATTTTTGTGAACATCTTTCCTAGGCCAAGCACAAGGCTAACTTGAGGTAGGTAGGGAAGAAAATTAAGACCAAAGTTTCTGCTTTAGGAAGTTACAGACTAGCTAAAAGGAAAGGAATTAATAGGGTATATAGTGTGCAAAGCTCCTGTGGGGAACACATATTCAGGGATGAGAGAGACAGTGCACGAGGAAGATGGTGTCATGTTGGAACAGGGAAATATTGGAGTAAGAAGAAAACCCCAAACGGAAATGGAAGTCACAGTGCAGGTTAAAATGATTTTATTAACAGCAGACCTAGGAAAGCAAGCCATTTACAGAAGGCATACCAGAGAGAAAGCTCAGAAGGTCTCTCTACAAATCTGAGCTGACATAGACAAATCTTTTAGCTCTCTGTGAGCATGTAATGTTTCAAAAATGCAAACCTAGGTTGTTACAAACTAAGTCAGGATAAATGAAGAGAGAGAAACTGAGGGAAAAACAATTTAAGATGCAATAAATATTTTGGCATTTCCTATCTCAAAAGAAGTTTCTCAATTAAAGTAATTATTTCAATAGAAAAAAATAAACCAGCCCATGAAAATGAACCATAAAATAAAAAGTATTTTAAGGCATATTTTAAATGTATTTCCACAGTTTCATACATCAAATAAAAAATATATATCAAAAATATACTTTAAAGTATCTGTATCTATTAATGAACTGGACACAGTTTAACACTCAAGTTCTTCTCCCTATAGGCTATAGTTTTCATTCATAAAAGTAACAGATCATTAGTCATTGGTTATAAATTTATATTTAAGAAGATAGAAATAAATCACTGACTTGAGATTATTTCATAGTTATCCTATCTACCTTTAGATGACAACATATTAAAGTTTTATTGAACAGTATTGTTAAGAAGTACTGATTTACTATAACTACTGTTTGAACTGAATTCACAATGGAACACTACTACCTATCAATCTAAGCATGTGATTACATTTATAGAGGAACATAAAATGTATTGAATCTGGACTATGTTATAATGTAGCTCCAATTAGACTAATTTAATGAAACCTCCATGTAGCAAATAAGTTTTGAGAAATTAACTTTTAGCCTATTCTTAAATATAAATTGGGAAGTTGTCTGCAATCCTGGGTGAAGTAGCCATTTGGAGGTACAAAAAGCCTAAGAATTTCTTTTCCAACAGCATTGCATTAAAGACAAGACATTGACCCAGCCAGTAGAGCAGGTGGCGTGGTGCACTCTGAAATTCTGGAGCCACACAGAAGACTGTGGTTTGGGTCCCAGGTCAATGGGAAACATGCCAGACATACTGTAGGAAACTGTAC
>NW_006159750.1:3900523-3910880 GCF_000334495.1 Tupaia belangeri chinensis
CCCTGGTTCACCAGGCCAGCTCCTCTACATCAACAGTGGACTCCAGTCTTTAAACTTGAGCACACACCTTCCTCCAAACACTCCCTAATAATTTGCTCATGCCTGTCCTGCAGCAATTCTCATATTGCAAATGGGGAGGAGGGGCTAGGAAGGGTAAACGTGGTTACCTCACCCCCTAAATTGTAGAGGTGGAAGTCTACATGGAAAGAACCTGAAAAGATTATAGAGATAAGTCAGACTTCAGGCACTTTGAAGAAAGCAAAACAGCAACTATGAAGCATGATTTAGGAAACACAGGTCCAGAAGAACTGTGTTGCAAGGACCTTGTACACAAGCAGCCTGTGATCGGCCGAAACCTGACCCGCAAAGATGCATACATTCTAATTCCTGGAACCTGTGGATATTGCCTTATTATACCAAGAAGGACCTTGCAGACATAATAAAGATCATCAGATAGGGTGATCATCCTGGATTATCAGGGTACTCGTAAACATAACTGTAACTACTGTCTTCATAAAAGGGAGACAAGAGTGTTTAGATCACAGAACAGAGGAAAGCGATGTCACAATGGAAACAAATGGGAGGGTTGTGTTTCCAAGATGGCAGGGGGGGCCCACAAGGCAACGAATCACGGTGGCCACTAGAAGTTGGAAAGGGCAAGGAAATGGCTTCAGAGAGAGACAGAGAGAGAGAGACAGAAAGCGAGAAATCACCCCCCAGGGGGAATGGCCACACTGCAATCCCTTCTCCTCCATTCTCCTCTTGGGATCTTGGGCACATACGCACATGTGCCTGGCATGAGTTTAAGGCCACCGGGTCCAGGACTTTGAACCACAGTTGACTATGTGGGAGTCCAGCAACACAGCCATTATGCTAACTGCTGATTCCCAAAGTGGCCTTGTTTTTTTAAACAGCAAATGCAAAACAGCTTTTGACATTATCATGACCACACTGAAAAAGTTGTTTCTTGGCCAGCCATAACAGCCTAGCAATTAACACAATGTTCCACAATGCTGAGCCATATGAGATGGTCTCGAGGTCAAGTCTGAGATCTTCTTCTATTCACCAGGACCATGCACATGTCCACTGCTTCTGGTCAAGACTGGGGATGGATCGTGGCATGGAGATCCTGTTGAGGGTCCCTACATGCTTCTTTCCCCCTCTCTCTCTCTGAAAAAGTAAACTCGGGAGAAGAAAAAAGTTTTTTCTTATTTCTTAATTCTAATTGAGGAAACTTGAATTTAATCAAGGAAATCAGAAAAGATTTTTTGTTTCTCTCACTACCATGATTTATTTCATTTTTATATTGATATCCTTTAAAACTAGTGAGAATAAAGTCTCTCAGGGCCAGACAGTGACTCGGTAGTAAAACAGCATACTCCGCAAGACTGACCCATATGGGCGGGTTCCAGGTTTGTGTTCAGAGATCTCCCTGAGTCTGCCAGGCATGGGTGTGGCCGTGATCTGGGCGGGCCAGGGTGAATTGCAGCATCAGGACCCTGCTGGGGGAGTGCTTTCTCTCTGTGTTTTTATATTTCTCTATCTCTTAAGGTAATAAGTAAATTAAAACTAAACTTTAAAAACTAATAACTCTGCAATTATTTCATGAAATGGCTAGATAAAAATACAGCAAAACCCCAGACTTTCCTAGATGTCAACCTCAGGACAAGAAACAGATGTACCTCTATTTAAGCATCATAAACATTTGCTGCTAAGAAAGAAGTCTGAGGGACCAGCAGTTAGCATAATGGCTATGTCGCTGGACTCCCATGTAGTAGACTACGGTTCAAATCCCAGACCTGGTGGCTTAAACTCATACCGGGCGCATGTGTGTGCGTGCCAAAGATCCCAAGAGGAGAATGGAGGAGAGGGACTGTGGTGTGGCCATCCCCCCCGGGGGTGGTGGTGGTGGTAGTGGTGGTGATTTCTCGCTTTTATCTCTCTGTCTCTCTCTGTCTTTCTGGCAAACGCACGTGCCCTATAGTAAAAACCTCTCCAAAAAAAAAAAAGAAGAAAGAAGCCTGAGAAATGTAGACTTGGACCAAAACCTTTAGAATAAAGCAAAATATTTGCCATTTTTCTCTCCCTGTAAAAACATAAACAGAACTACACAGACAGCGTATGTCTTTCATATGTGGAACTATTTTTTTGAACCATTTAACTAAGGTGAATCATAATAAAAATCACTTGAGAATTCTTCATTATTTTAGGCAACAATGTGTCTGGAGAGAACTGTCTCCTTAAAAAAAAAAAAAAAAGTATAGTTCCAACCAAAATGTATGGTTCTAACCAAAAAATAGTTTTAAGAACGATAACCATCTTTTCTTTTAAGAACTATAACCATCTTTTTTTTTGGGGGGGGGAGAGATTTTCACTGTAGAGCGCGTGCGCTCGCCAGACAGACAGAGAGAGACATAGAGACAGAAAGCGAGAAATCACCCCCCAGGGGGGATGGTCACGCCGCAATCCCTTCTCCTCCATTCTCCTCTCGGGATCTTGGGCACGCACGCACACGCGCCCGGCGTGAGGTTTTAAGCCACCGGGTCCGGGACACGAACCGCGGTCAACTACGTGGGAGTCCAGCGACATAGCCATTATGCTAACTGCTGGTTCCCTTAAGAACTATAACCATCTTACACATCAAGTCTCTGAAAAGAAAATCTAAGTTCCCCCCAAAAAAATTAAGATGAACACTGCACCACTGAAATTTTAATTAGATACTGTATTTAGCAAATATCAGGAAAATTTATACTAAACATTCTTTGGGAATTTTTAAGTCATTGAGTTATTACCATGAGAAAAGCCTACGGTGAACGAAACTGAGCTGTGCCTCAAGGCAAATGAGAAGAAAACACAACAAAAAAGAAACTCCTACAAAACCAACTACAGGGATATGTGTAAAATACAGGAGGGCAGAAACTTCCAAGGGCACTTGGTTTCCCTAAGAGTCTGTCACACACTAGTAACAAAAGCTTGAAATTCCTCAATCCCTTTCCTCCATAAAATATGTTCACCTCCCACAGATCAAACTAGTTGAGGCAGCAAGGTTCAAGTCGGCAAACATCTGTATCAGCCAATTTGCCAATGAGAACACTGGTAGGATTCTACTTTCAAAATAAATTCCTAAGGTTTTCTCCATTTGGGACTAAAATAACTACAAGATTACAGTTTTCTACAAGTTTCCAAAGTAAAGCAGTTGTTTCTAATTATTCATTCATTTTAAAGCAATTAAGCCAAATGTGATTTGATTCCATTCAAGTCAATAAGCACTAAGCTCCTCCTAAGATAAAAACTCTAGAAAAATGTAGATTACCCTTCCAGTCAGCAAGTAAAATACAGAATGAAAGGTTGAAAAGAGATAAACACATAATTCTTCAGTAATAAAGAGCAGCAGCTGCATCCACTGTTCAGGGACTCACAGGAGCTCTATAATCGATTCTTCTACAGTGTCAGGGGCAGGGAGGTAGTCAGTGAAAGGAGAAAAGAAAAAGCCAAGAATCTGACAAATACAAAGTTGATCCTTAGTGAAATAAATAAGTTTCCCTATCAGAATGAAGAGGACTCAGGTGTCATTCATTCACCCACTCACTGCAGTTACAGAAATGAGTTAGAAACCATCTGTGCCCTCACAAAATTCACACCAGTTATGGTGGGATGGGGGGGGGGGGGGACTGTCGGGTCAGGTGCAAAGGGAGGTAGGAAGGAGAGGCCCCTATAACAGAGGGGCCAGCCAAGGCCCTCATTGTGCTGAATGTTGAAGACAATAGGAGTTAACCAGTTAACCAGCAAGTCCAAAGAGAAAGGTGCGCCTTTTACAAGGAGGAGCATAAAACAATGACAAGGAGATGAAAGAAAACATGGTCTGATGAGAGGGAAAAGCGTTTCTGAGCTACAGCAATGGTGGAGGTCCAGAGCCATCAGAAGGTGGGACTACCCTGAACTCTATGCGGAGAATTTTGGTTTTTTCGATATGTAGGAGATGAGGACACATTTATGCCCCTTTTGAAAACTGCTATAATCTTATGCTATGGGGAGGGGAAACTAATGAAGGACGTAAAGTTCCTAGATTTAAAGAAGTAATCATTTTTAAAATGTGAATTGCTGGATAAAATAGCCTCAAAGTGCACCCATAACTTTTTAAATACTTATATAGTAAATCTGAAAATAATTTAAAGAATCTCCTAATGCCTTAACACAACTGATAGCACTTTTGAACAGTAGTCAGAATCCTCTATAACTAGTATGAGGCAACTGCACTTAGCCAATGAAACATTCTACGTTTAATGTATAGGTTGGTTATTCATAGGATTAGAACGTTTTTTTGAGAGAGAGAGATTTTTGCTAAAGGGCAACCAATAATGTAAATCAGACTCTGGGTTTGATTTTCAGATTATAAAGAAGAGATCTAAATCCTAACTCGAATAACATTTTCTTACTGAGTTTTAAAAAATATGACACAGGGAAGAAACAACAGTGACAGTATATGCAGAGCATTATCACCCTTCGATTAGCCTTAGTTTGCCACTTGTGCTTTTCATCATTCCATTCATTAGCTTAATTGACTGTAAAGGAACCCAAGCTGGCCAAGTGAGTCATGAATGAGTCACAGCTCCCCTCCTGCAGAGGCCACAAGCCTGCCTGCAGCTCACTGCCTGGATCCTGAATTTCAAGTTGGAGAAGAATGTGTGACAGAAAGCCAAGGGCTTCTGGGATGCCAGAGGAATTGTTGGGATAAGGATGTCCAGAGAGTAGGTTTCCAAGCACTCTCTTTCCAGGCTGGCATTGATGAGCTCCTCCTCATCCCAAACCAAAGAAAAGATACTCCTGGGTCACACGCTGCTCCTTCCCCAACCGATCTAATGACTTCGTACACACCATCCCTTACACGGAGGCACAACTGAAAGTGCACCCCTTTCACTGCCTTCTTCAGGCTGCCAATACAGTTCCAAAGCCTGTGGGAGATGGGAGGACCATCGTGACCACTCGGATTGCTGCACTCGGCAAAGGATGCATAACCAGGATGACAGTTCACACAACACCAGCTACCCACACCCACCTCTTGAAAAACACACACACACAGAACTCCATCATTCACACGGTAATCCCACTGCAACAAGTGAAGTGCTTGTGGCATGCAAAATCACAGTAACTTGGAGATCTGAGAAACAGATACCACAAACTCTATGAGATTAGGTACCTAAAACACCACCACTGAGGTGTTACTTCTTATCGAGGGGAGGAGGAAACCAGTGCGTGACTAATTGGTTCCTTCCATGCAGTCTGTGGAAGTCCAGCCTTTGCACAAGGAGTGTGCGTAGTGACTGCAGCAGCTGTAGCATCAGCACAAAAGGTTTTCTTCAAACCAAACTTCCATCTCTGCCTGCCAAATACCAACATGTCACTTCCTTCCTGCTGGACTCTATCTGTGGCTTTGTGAGGACAAGAACCATGTAATTCTTAAACTTAGGTTCAAATGGTCCACCCTTGGAGATAAGTAGAAAGCATTTGACAGTGTATGCTGAATGCAAAATGAGCAGGGAATACCTACAACTGACTCTTCGCCATTTATTTTCCATCTGTTTTCACGATGCCGAAAAGAGTGTGCACAACTATCCACTTACAGATGTTACAGCCAAAAAGCCCTTACGGTATTCCAGAGAGAATATCTTCATGAAATTCTAAAAGACAGGATGAGGCTGATAGTACGAAGTGTTAATACAATATAGTGATTTTTTTAAAGAGAGATTTTTGCTATAGGGCACATGCACCTGCCTGAGAAACAGAGAAACATCCCCCAGGAGAGAATGGCCATGCTGCAATTCCTTCTACTCCATTCTCCTCTCTGGATTTTAGGCACACACACACACACATGCACCCAGTGTGAGCTTTAAGCTGCCGGATCCAGGACTCAGACCACAGTCAACCACGGGTGAGTCCAGCAACGTAACCATTATGCCATCTGCTGGTCCCAATATAGTGATCTTTTAAACACCTATAAAGGTAAAGGTAGGCCTCAATTTTAGAAAAATGTCTAGATGATCCATTAAAATTTCTAGTCCTTAGAATTTATTTTCCCAAATAAGAAAGACTAAGGTAGTCAAGTTCTTAGGCCAGTAGCCTTCATATTAAAAAAAAAAAAAAAAAAAAAACTTAAAAAATAGAAAAATTAAATAACTTTAGCATCACTCCCTTGCTTCCCCCCCCCCCAATTTTCCAGAGGGTACACGTGCCTGCCAGAGAAAGACAGACTGAGGGAGAGAGAGGGAGAGAGAGGGAGGGGGGAGGTGAGAGAGAAACAGAAAGCACTCACATGAAAGACGGCCACAGTGCAATCCTTTCTGCTCCATGCCTCTCACCTTTTGGAATCTGGGGCATACACACACATGCCCAGTGTGATTCTCAAGCTATCAGGCCCAGGACTCAAATCACACAGCCAGCCACATGGGATCTGGCCACCTTAACCACCATCCCGCCTCTCCTTTGCTTTTAAAATAATAGAATGCACCCTTTCACACTAGAGCAATCTTCTTAACATGTCTGGCACAGATCTTAACCTTCAGGGCAAAGCCAATAAGGATGAATTTGGGGCTCTAACCATGCTGGAACCCTCAAAACTGGTCAGGGGAAAGGGTAAGAAGAAGAAAGGCAAAGAACCATTCTAAAGAAGAGGGAGAGATCTTTGAGCCAGAAAGCTAGCTAACCGAACGCCTCTACAGTTACTGGCAGGGGATTAAGAACAACCCATGACCTCAAGGAAAACTGAGGAGGGGGTAAGCTGCCAGATAGGATTGTGAAGGCAAGAAGGCCCAAGATTCCTGAGAAGACTCTAGCCGGAAGTGGGGTGGTCAGAAGAAGGGGGATACACTCTCAAAGTCAGAAACACTGTACCCTGTAGAAGCAGGGATGCACATCGTGTCCATCTAAGAGAAACGCTGAGGCAAAGTAAGTAAAGCAAAAGTTTATTTGGGCCAGTGTTAGGACGACCGCCCAGGCGACACAATATCTACGTTTCCCTGAATAAGGCTTGCTAAGGTCTGACAGATTTCAAGATGATCTCAAAGGCAAAAGTTGCACATGAGAGGGGGAAGTAACGGGGAGTTCTACAGGGATCAGCTAAATTCTTCAATAAAAGGGAACAGAATGCCCTCATGGTCACCTAGAGTCACTTTGCTTAAACTGTGGGAGACACTGAGCCTGACACATCATTGTAACTGAAATATTCTGATATTCTAAATGATAGACAGGACTGATAGAAGGTAAAGGAGCAGTGTATTTGGGAATAAGCATGTTCATAAAACAAAACGTCCAGTGAGTCAAGGTAACATCTTGAGCTAGTTCAGGTGCACATTTCTAAGAAAGCTAAAAGGTGTGCATAAGCTTCATTTCCTTATAGTGGTGACTCAGGTACACCGGAAACTCCTGTTTCCAGGAAAAACTGTCTCTTGATATTTTGAGGTCTATCAGCTTCCTTAAGAGTTGATATTTTGAGGTCTATCAGCTTCCTTAAGAGTTTCCGTTTCATGGTGTGACATTGTAGCCTGAGTAAATCCATTTTGGTCTGATCTGTTGGGGCCGAGAGCAGGAGCTTAGTCTCAAACAGCGGCCTCCTATAATTTTTTGCCTAACAATGGGAAAGAAAGAGGAACAGGAAAAGTGGAAAGGGAAGCAAGCATAGAGGGATGAGCAATTTCTGCTCTTGACGTGATGACTTGCTGCCTGGAGACATAGCTAAGATATTAAAACAATTCACATGTACCCAGTTGAAGAACTGCTTGTCCTTTTTCTACAGTTTCCCAGTTTTGGATAGGCCCAGAGGGTATATGTGCTACTCAATGCAACACTGAACCCAAAACATACTCAAATATTTTCCTGTCTCCAAGTAGCTATGGAGCTAAATTACCTCAAGGGCTCCCAATGTCCTGAGCATGTAATAAGTACTTGAAGAACAAAAGAACAATGAAAAAGAAGGATGTCCTTGGTACAAAGGAAGTTTCTTTAGTATGCTCTCAGCAAAAACTGTGAGTGAGCTTTCTCTTTTTAGCACTGAGTAGTTAAAATAAGCTAATTTTCATGTTAATCAACTCCGTCTCCAAAGAAAAAAAAGCAGGAGAAAAGGGAAGTATAGAAAGTTTGAGTTCCCTTTATTGTTTGCATAGGACATTTATACCCCACACGTATATGTTTATTTTACATAACCATATTTAAACTTTTTTTTTTGAGAGGTTTTTTTATAGGGCGCATGCGCTCACCAGACAGACAGAGAGAGACAGAGAGACAGAAAGCGAGAAATCACCCCCCAGGGAGGATGGCCACGATGCAATCCCTTCTCCTCCATTCTCCTCTCAGGATCTTGGGCACGCACGCACATGCGCCCGGTGTGAGTTTTAAGCCACTGGGTCCGGGACATGAATCACAGTCGACTACATGGGAGTCCAGCGACATAGCCATTACACTAACTGCTGGTCCCAACCATATTTAAACTTCTTAGAAGTCTTTCTTCCATAGACACTGACCACCTCCACCTTTCATACTTTGACTTAAATGTCACCACAATGACACCATAGAATGTCCTTTGCCTTTGAGCCATACATGCTCAAATATTGAGAATTTAGGAGACCTAGTAAATAATACTTCTTCTCTCCATCTGAATTCATAACCCACTGAGAGAAAGATGTACCAACTGAGAAGAGTTGAGAATGACAGCTTTTCGTTCTTAAAACCTGTATTTGGGGAAAAGGCTCAAGTGTGTAGCTAGATGGGCTAACAGTCCTCCCTCAATAGAAGATCACCCTCACGGGCACAGAACCTGCTTCATAAATTACCTTAACAGCAGAAGCAGACAAGAACATACCTTTCCTGCAGGCAGACAGTTCCCTCAAGAGTCCCAGAAGGGACTAAGTCACACCATGCGCTCACCAGACAGACAGAGAGAGACAGAGAGACAGAAAGCGAGAAATCACCCCCCAGGGAGGATGGCCACGATGCAATCCCTTCTCCTCCATTCTCCTCTCAGGATCTTGGGCACGCACGCACATGCGCCCGGTGTGAGTTTTAAGCCACTGGGTCCGGGACATGAATCACAGTCGACTACATGGGAGTCCAGCGACATAGCCATTACACTAACTGCTGGTCCCAACCATATTTAAACTTCTTAGAAGTCTTTCTTCCATAGACACTGACCACCTCCACCTTTCATACTTTGACTTAAATGTCACCACAATGACACCATAGAATGTCCTTTGCCTTTGAGCCATACATGCTCAAATATTGAGAATTTAGGAGACCTAGTAAATAATACTTCTTCTCTCCATCTGAATTCATAACCCACTGAGAGAAAGATGTACCAACTGAGAAGAGTTGAGAATGACAGCTTTTCGTTCTTAAAACCTGTATTTGGGGAAAAGGCTCAAGTGTGTAGCTAGATGGGCTAACAGTCCTCCCTCAATAGAAGATCACCCTCACGGGCACAGAACCTGCTTCATAAATTACCTTAACAGCAGAAGCAGACAAGAACATACCTTTCCTGCAGGCAGACAGTTCCCTCAAGAGTCCCAGAAGGGACTAAGTCACACACTGAAGTCTTGTCTGATTTGTGATCTCCCAAGCAGATCACAAATCAGGTAAGTCACTCCTCTTCTCTTGGAGAAGAATGAATGAGGAAGTGAAGAAAAGCCAGAAAGGCTACTCCTTTAATACAGTCTCTCCTCACAAAAACCTGAAGGCTGGGTATTATGTGTATCTTGCAGAATTATACAATTCTCTCAGAATCTAAACACTTATATCTCACTCATGATTATGTTAAGCCAATACTAACTCCATTTTGAATGCTTTGACAATATAACTCCATTTGAGTATATGAATTTTTGCTGTGTCATACCTGCTGCAACTGAGCCGAACCTTGTCAATATGTAGAGGAGCTAGTGGCTGCCAGGATACCACCCCCCACCCCAACTGTGACACCTGGAAAATGAGATAACATGTCTTCCGGGTTATAAATACCAGTGCCTCTGAACTATTATCTGAGACACATCTCACTGTGACTCCACTCTTTGTCAGTATCCATTCAGGAAGGCAGGTGTAGAAGGAGGCCTGCCCTGTCTGATTGGACAGGTCTCGGAACCTCCTCACTGATGACCTCAAGGTAATAGACTCTTGAATGTTACCTTGAGGAGATTGGTCTCCCCTGCCAAGTGGAAGATTTTCCCATTAATAGTATGGCATGTTCTGTGCCCTCCTTTCTTTCTCTCCTTTTACTTATTTGCCTTTTACTTGTGTGGCTTTGTATTTGACTACTGTGTGTGTGTGTGTGTGTGTGTGTGTGTGTGTGTGTGTGTGTTGCACAAAACACCATCTCACT
>NW_006159750.1:3911322-3941360 GCF_000334495.1 Tupaia belangeri chinensis
TCTACTGTGTGTGTGTGTGTGTGTGTGTGTGTGTGTGTGTGTGTGTGTGTTCTGCAATAAGCCAATTCACTCAAGAATGTTCTTTTCTCCATTTGGTTTGCCATTTGCTACAGGCATAAAGAACCTGCCATTCTCACAGAGAGTTTAAATTGTTGCTAGATATTAAGGAAACCAGATCACCTTTGTTCATCTGGCAGTGATACCAGACATAAATATTGTCCTTATTAGTTACTTAAGTTTTTTTTCTTTCTTACCCATTAAGGCCCTGGGCTACCAGCAGTGTGGCTGTGTCAGAGACAGAGATCACTTTCCTATGGCAGCCCTCTTCCCACTTTGATCCAGTACTTTCCACTGTCTTTTGGGTAATCTCCAAGATCATTGGGGTAGCTGGAGGAGGGTTATGAAACAGACCAGAGAATAAATAAATAATCAAATAAAACAATGCTAGGGCCATGATGAACCCAAGGTTGAAATCCACTCCCTATTTTCTAATTCCAAACCATACCCAGCCATGTTTTCCCATGTTGATATGATTCCACAATAAATTTAAATCACAATACTGATAACTACAAAATGAAATACGATAAATAATGCAAACCTGTTCCAGTCTTAGGTTTCCAAGAAGATTTTTAAATTCAAAATTAAATCCCCTTGAAAGTTTAAGTCCAAAAATGTTAAATTCCAAAGGTATTGAATTCTTAGGCTCAAATAATCTTGCCTTTATATATACACAAAGTTTGTCTTTGCCTAGGTTTCCCAGAAAGTAGATATTGAGACAACAGCTTCCCTGCAAATATTTAGTTTGGGAAACAATCCTCCAGAGCAGGACTGAGGGAGCAGAGAATGGAAATGCAGCGAGAAGGGGGAAAATACAAGGATGCATTGCCGAGCTGACCACAGCCTTTGGGGGCCAGTGATTAAAACCACCAAACCTTCTGAGAACCCTAATGAAATATGCCTCTGAACTGTACTCTCTTCCCTGGGAAGAAAAATGGATTTTATCCAATATTCCCATCCTCCATTAGTCTAAGGGACCCACCTCCCTGGTGCTGATTTGCCAACACTTTCCGGTTCCCCTGGGTGTCAGAATGACAGAAGTCCAAGGTAGGGAAGAGCAGGAAGGGAAAGTTAGAGGGTGTGGCCACAGGCAAGGTGCTCTTCAGATGAACCTATAAAGTTCACAGAAGCCTACACAGTCCCTGCAAGCAGGGCTGAAATAAGAGGTCAGGCAGACAGGACTTTGAAGTGGTGAACAAGAGTGGTGCACAAAACAAAGCCCAACCATACTGACAGCCAAATTAATCCTCTCAGATTTCTTTTTTTATGCTCTCGGTTGAAGGAGTTCTTGATGCCTCGGTAGATTTGTAGGGCTTTTTGTTGTTGCTGTTTTTCATGTTTTGTTTTTGAACAGTTTCAAGTTGTAACAGAGAAAGCAGTTTCTTCAGGGCCTCAGACATTAATTCAGCTTTATCTCAACTCTTTGATATCTTTCACTTTAAAAGAGCAGGAAGAGTTAGAATGGCAGGAAAAATTATCACCTGATCCACACCCATCAAATTTAAAATTCCATCTTCAAGCTTTGGAGCAGCTACCACCAGCAAAACAGTGTTTCCAGAATCCAGTACTCAGCATAATCCAGACCCATGGAACTGTTTCCAAACGCAACTGCACGTTTTCCAGGGCATTTGAGAGATGGAGGGTCTACCAAGAAGAGCACAGTCCTCTTGGTTTCAGCCCTGCCAGGACACCTGCGATATTATGCCAATTTTCCAAAGCCCAAAACTCACTGAGGAGACAAGTACCTATCAATAGAAAATTGGACAAACAAAATGTGGCATATACACATTTTAAAAAGGAAGAAAATCCTGTCACATGCTACAACATGGATGAACCTTAAGGACATTACACTACATGAAATAAGCCAGTCACAGAAAAACAAATATTATATGATTCCATTCATATGAGGTATAGAGTAACCAAATTTACAGAGAGAATAGAATGGTAGATGCCAAGGAGTGGGGGATTTATTGTTCAATATGTTCAGAGTGTCAGTTACTGAAGATAAAATGTTCTGGAGATAATAGTGATGGTTGCACGACAATGTGAATATACTTAATGACATGAAGCTGTATACTTACAAATGGGCAAAATGGTAAATTTTATGTTATGTGTACTTTAAAACGATTTTTTAAAAATTAAAAACGCCTCAACTAGGAGAAATATCCAGACATGAAGTTATTTTGGGCCCTATGGCTTTTGCATACTAGAGGGAAAATCCATGGTGTCTTCTCTCAGGACATCTGAGAAAAGTGGCATCTGAGGAATCTCTGCCTTCTTTCAAAAATTAAATACTGGTGGGGCCAGCAGGTGGTATAGTGGTTAAGGTGTTGAACTCCCACATGGTTAAGCATGGTTCAATTCCTGGACCCAGAAGCTTTAAACTCATGTCAGGCATGTGTGCATGCAGGCCCAGAATCCTGAGCAGAGAACGGAGGAGAAGAGATTGTGGCATGACCATCCGCCCTGGAGGTGATTTCTTGCTTTCTGTCTCTCTCTGTCTCTCTGGAGAGTATATGTTCCCTATAGCAAAAATCTCTCAAAAAATAAAAACTTAAACACTGGCATTGGTGTCAGTCCTAATTCCCTCAGGCCCTAAAGGTGGAAATTCTCCATTCTGTTCTGCATGTTCAAAATTTCTTAGTTTGTAGTTCTGCTTTGAAACCCATGCTCCACACTCAGGGACTAAAGCAAGCATAAACGCTCCCTAGTAGAGGTCCTTGTCCCCAGGGTCTTGTATAAGCAGAAATGCTTAGTCTTGGGCCACAGCATCTGTTGCAACTGCCTTGGGCTGAGAATTGCTTTGGCTGTGAAAACTGCTTCCAGAGTATGGTCATCTCATAGCCTCGTGGTTGTTCCAAACAACTTCAGCACATTCTAAAAGAGCTTTCACTGTTTCTAAAGTTAATCCTGTGAGGATTACACCTTTATATGAGCACCCCAAGACATGAGCTTTCTTATGTGTCTTAATGGCCATGTCCTTGGGTCCTCCATTCTTTTGGTGTTTCTTTCTTTCTTTCTTTTCCCCTGTAAGTAGACTATGTCCCTCATGTTTAATTTTTCTCAATTGATCTCATTCTCTTTTAAGAAAGACTCAGAGGGTCCTCCCTTCCCTCTTTTTCACTTAGAGCTATTTCTGTGGGTAGAAATAAATGGCTTACTTCCTGCTACTTTCTCTTTAACTTCCTGGGCCAGATATTTGCTTTTATAATATATTCTTCAGTTTCTCATTACATAAAATCTTCCACATGAGAGAATTTAAGAGTTCTAAACATGACTCCCTTTCCCTCACCCCCCCCCCAAAATGCATTCATTATTTTGGGACCCACAATTAGTGTAATGGCTATGTCGCTGGACTCCCATGTGGTCGATCGCGGTTCGTGTCCTGGACCTGGTGGCTTAAAATTCATGCTGGGCACATGTACGTATGTGCCCAAGATCCCGGGAAGAAAATGGAGGAGAAGGGATTGCGGCGTGGCCACAAAGTGATTTCTCACTTTCTGTCTCTCTGTCTCTGTCTGTCTGTGGCGAGCGCACACACCCTATAGCAAAAACCTCTCCAAAAAAAAAAAAAATGCATTCATTATTTAAACACATGCTGTCAAGCTTCACTTACTGACTCAGATCATCTCAGCCAGGTTATTCCCATCAAGTGACATCTAACCAGACCTGGGCTGTCTCCCCCAGAACGTGCCTCATCTGCCGTGTCTTTCCTTAGAGTCCCAACACCATAAAGAACTTATAAACTTTCCTTCACAACACAGTTGATACCTGCTTGCCCAATCACAGTAACTATCATTTTCAAACTAGTACATGCTTCAGTATTTTATACTAAAAATCTTTGGGATTTCCCTTGAAAATGCAAGTTTTCTGTAACCACTTGATATTGCTATCTCAGGCCCCTCCACTAGCCCAGTGGAATAAGTATTTTCCATATACTAGACAAAGGTGCCCCCTCAAGGTAGATATAAACTCTCACAAGTTCCACAGCAGAAAGAGAGCCAAATGCATTTCAACCTGGATGGGCAAAAATCTTTATGCAATGCACAAAATGCCAAACTACATCCAGCACTGAGCACTGCAAATCAAGTTCCAGATGTTCTTACTGCAAATTCTCACTGAGTCTTTGAGGGGAGCATTCTGGAATATTTTCTGGGCCCCAGTGAAAGTTTTTCAGATCTTGTCCCACTTTTCTATTGTATTTCTTCTGGCCCATCACCATTACTAATTAATGGTCAATACAGTCAACCTCTCTTCCCTTTTTTATCTTGTATTCTGACTCAAGATCTCATTTTACCCTTCATATCTCTCATAACATGTGAACATTTTTCCTAGCTTGGTCTTTTCCATCTACCACTGTTCCTTTTCTGATAAGACCAAAAGATATTTCTTAAACCACTCTAGTTCCTTCTTGATTTCCTAAGAAAAACTGATCTCTAAAATCTGAATGTTCCAGGCATTCCTTTAATCATCATCCTAATGTTCCAACTGCAGTAATTTTAGTGACTCATTTGTCTATCTCAACCCAAGAATATACCACCTATTTCTTAAATAAGGACCATCTATTCCTTTTTATATATGCTTATTAATAAAATCTATAACTCGTTAATCAGTGAAGCTACAGATCTATATAGTTAAAAATCTAGAGTAAACATGTGTTCAGTGTGGAAGAACTGCTAGTATCAGAATAATGCTTCTGTCCCCCAGGGCAGTATGTAGTTCAGCTTCTTTTGGATCTTGTCTTTGAGACCTGCTCATCTGCAAAGATGCCTTCTTGGTCTGTTCCTGGTTGGATAGTTAAGGCTATATTACAGGAGGTCTCTTAAGATCTTAAAGATAAACTACAAAATTACAGAAGGTTAGTTCTTCCAGGCCCTTCCTTTGTCCTGGAATGAGAATGTGCAACTGTGAGGAACCCAATGTACATCACTTCCTACTCTTGGTCTGATTCTCATGATTCAAAGAACCACCTCACACAGTAGCAATTTTGAAAGTTTGTTGCTTCTGTAGTTTGAAGTCCTGGCCTGTAACATTGCCTAAAATACAGTATACTGATAAGTAGCAAATGTTATTCTACCCCAGATGACGGTTAAGATCCAACATCTTCCTCAGCCTCACCTGCAGCTGCAAAGTAACAGTGCTTAAGGGACAATGCCTAGCATGGCCCCACCTGCGAGATTAGTGCATCCTGTACTTGCGAAGGACTAAATACCCATCACAAGCAGCTGTGCTAGTGGGCTAAGCGGTCATAAGCTTCACAGTTCCCCAAGGTCAAAATATAAACTCCTCTTTCCTACTGAGTGAAAATCAAATGAGCAATAGATAGAAATCTAAAATGTGAATGTTTTCATTGATGAAAGCTAATGTATACAGGACAATGTGGCTTAAGGATACAGGCTCTTCTCATTTTCCCCACCTCTTACTCCTCAAGAAAAAAACACTGTAGGACTCTCTGAGACAGGAGCTACTCTACTTTGCTTGCCATATAAATAAAAATAGACCAGAAAACAATCAGTCCCTCTGTAGATCTCAAAGAGAAGATCCAAAAGAAGCTGAATCTCATGTACCCAGGTGTATGGTAATACTCTAACAAGTTTTTTCACAGGTAAGAAGAGGAGAGAGTATATCCTCAAAAAAAAAAAAAAATACACACACACACACATATCTTAATTATATTTTTAAATGTTTAATCAAGGTTTTGGGTATAGTATGTGTTCAATAAATGTTTGTTGTAGCATAAGTGAAAAATGAACTCAACTTCTGAATGAGCAAAACAGTTTTGAACCTTCAGGGGAGTCTAATATAAAATAGCTTGTACTGGGGTCAGCAGGTGGCGTGGTGGTTAAGGTGCTGGACTCCCACATGGCCAACTGCAGTTGAGGTCCCAGAACCTGGCAGCTTAAGAATCATGCCAGGTTCATGTACATGTGTGCCCCAAAATTTCATGAGGAGAATGGAGAAGGGATTTCAGCATGGCCATCCCTCCTGGAGGTGATTTCTCACTTTACCACTCACTGTCTCTCTTTCTGTCTCTCTCTGGCAAGTACATGCACACTATGGCAAAAACTTTTACATACACACACACACACACATATATAAAACATATGTGTGCATATATATATAGTTTGTGTTTTTGTGTCCCACACTTCTGGGACACACAAACCAAAACAGTTAGAGGTCTCAAATAAAAGGAAATGTACCAGGCATAATCTAATCTCTTAGGAATGCTCATCTTCATCATTAAACCTTTTAGCTATTTGGCTCAAGATGAGTTTCTTCCCAGATTCCTAGCTGGTTCAGGTAATGTTATTATAGGTCATGATGAAGAATTTTGGCTTAGATTAAAGATTGCTTGATACTAAACTATGCTTGCTACAAGTATTTACCCTCTCCTCAGACTTGCCATCATCAACATAAAAGATTATATTAAAAAAGATAAGATCTTATTTAATTACATATAAGATACATTTGAGTTTTTAGAAGAGCAGTAAAAACTGCCTATGTCTGACAGTTCTGTTATCCACAGGAACTAAAGGACACTCAGTGGATACCTAAAACCACAGACTACTGAACCCTATATATACTTTATTTTTGTTAAATATGATAACTAGGACAGCTACTAAGTGTCTAATGGGCGGGTAGTATATACAGCATGGACACACTGGCTCAGGTAACGACTCACATCCCAGAACAAAGCAGGACACTGCTAGATTTTCTCATGCTACTCAGAAAAGTGTAAATCTAAAATTCAGTGTTACTGGGCTGGCCCATGGCACAGCGGGTAAGTGCTGCGCATTGGTATCTGGATCCCATATGACAGCACAGTTCAAACTTCAGCCCTGATGACTTGAAAAACATACTGGGCGTGTGTGTGTGTGTGTGTGTATGTGTGTGTGTGTGTGTGTGCATGCGCACGTGTTCAAAATCCCGATACAATAGAGGCATGGAGGAGAAGGGATTGCAGTGTGACCACATCCTGCTGGGAGTACTTTCTCCTCCCCCTCACCCCAGGAGCACCCTGTGAGCATACACACTCTCTGGCAATTAAAAAAAATTTTAATTAAAAAAAAGTTACATATTTCTGGAATTTTCCATTTAGTAATGTTGGACCACAGTTGACCACAGGTAACTGAACCACAGAAAGTGAAGCCTTGAATAAGGGAGGACTACTGTATTTAATTTCAGAGCAATTTGAAATCATAAAGGCTTTTAATAAGTTATACCTAAAATTGTTTATTTCTTCTGGGTTTATTGCTAATACTAATAACAGTTATTATGCATTTAGTTATTTATACACTCCTAAGTACTTCTTTTTTTTTTTTTTTAAGAGATATTTTTGCTATAGGGCACATGAGCTTGCTGGATTGACAGAGAGATACAAAGAGACAGAAAGTGAGAAATCATGCCTCGGGGGGATGGCCATGCCATAATCCCTTCTCCTCCATTCTCCTCTCAGGATCTTGGGCATGCACACACGTGCGCCTGAAATGAGTTTTAATCCGCCGGGTCCAGGACTCCAACCATGGTTGACTACGTGACAGTCCAGTGACATCACTATTATGCAATCTCCTAAGTGTTTCTTGAGCACCAGTGCTAGAACTGTGCTGGTCCCCGGAGACCTACAGTGAATAAAATGTAAGTGATCCCTGACCTCAGACATCATGAAGCTTAGATCTGCCAGGAATACCAGCTATAAAACAGATATTTACAAGGATGGGTTATATAAAAGAGGAATTAAAGAGCCAAGAAACATAAAACAGCAAATTCTGAGTCTGGAAGAAAAAGATGAGGTGACAAATTTGGGGACTGGGAAAACAGCTGTTCTGGTCAGTTTTGCTGCTATTAACAGAATTACCTGAGTCTGAGTAATTTATAAAAATAGAGGCTTATTCGGCCTTTGTTTAGAGGCCCAAGGCCTAGGGGCTGCATCTGGCGAGGGTCCTCTTACTGGTGGGTAACACAGTAGGGGGCAGGAACTTGAACAGAGCAGATCTTGTCCTGCTCATTCCCTCACCTTTAAAACCCACCAGGATTCATGGGGGCCCACCTTAAACCTCATCACTAGCCCTTCTCAAAGGCTTTCAACACCATAACTGGATTAAGTCTCCACCCTCAACAAACACTGTTAGAATGGCTCACTAAATGTTAACACGTGAACTTAGAGGGGGCACATTTAAACCACAGCAATTCCCACATGGAGGCCACAGAATGAGCAAGAGAGAAAGGAGTCCAGGCTGGAGAGGAGGGCAAAGCCAGGCCACTAAGGCCTACCCAGGACTTTGGACTCCACCCTCAGAGCACTGGGAAGCATTCTCAGGGGCTCAAAGGAGTTCCCATACACCATCTACTATTTGGAGCTTTGGGTTTTTTTAAAGATTGTTTATGGTGGCCAGCCAGTGGCATGGTGTCTAAGATACTGGACTACCACATAGCTGATGGCAGTTCAAGTCCCAGACCTGGCACTTTCCCTCTCTTTCTCTCTGGTCAAATTAAAATAATAAAAATGAATAAGCTTAAATAATTCTTTTTAGAAAAAGATTATCTATGATGCATTTGGGAGAATGGATTGGTCTGAGGTAGAATATACATAGGCAAACCAACCAGGAAGCAGCGGTCCATGTAAACAACGGCAGAGGAGGAAGACAGAACACAGATGGAGCCAGGAAAGACTGGGTAATGTAAACACCGTGTGCCAACTAAGTACTCTACGAATATCACAAGGTAGCTATTTTCACCCCCATTTCAAACATGAGAAGGTAGATCTAGAGGGGCCAATTTGTTCAAAGTCATTAAGTAGCTGAGG
Source organism: Tupaia belangeri chinensis (assembly GCF_000334495.1). NCBI lineage: Eukaryota > Metazoa > Chordata > Mammalia > Scandentia > Tupaiidae > Tupaia > Tupaia belangeri. Next base: position 3,920,183 of record NW_006159750.1, read on the forward strand.
GAACCAGCAGTTAGCGTAATGGCTATGTCGCTGGACTCCCACGTAGTCGACCACGGTTCGCGTCCCGGACCTGGTGGCTTAAAACTTACGCTGGGCACGTGTGCGTGCATGCCCAAGATCCCGAGAGGAGAATGGAGGAGAAGGGATTGCAGCATGACCATCCCCCCTGGGGGGGTGATTTCTCGCTTTCTGTCTCTATGTCTCTCTCTGTCTGGCTGGCGAGTGCACGTGCCCTATAGCAAACATCTCCCCCCAAAAAAGCCATTAAGTAGCTGAGATTTAAATCTAGTTTCAGTGAGGAGATGGACAATAATGCAGCCGTAAGACACAGCAGACTGTGGTGCTGACCCACATAGGAAGATTCAGGGCTCTCGTTCAGAACCTCCCTGAGTACACCAGTCACACGCATGTCCAAGATCAAGGACTTGGTTGACACTGGAGGTGGAGCTGGGCATAAAGACCCTGTCGAGGGTGTCTACCTGCCCCTCCCACCACCACTCATGGAAGAAACTGATAAATAAGCTTTTTAAAAAACCTAAGTGACTCTAAAAGTCCTTGTTTTCAACCAAAATTTCTGAAATTTGCCCTTTCCTGTCCATTGGAAATGATTTTTTGCAAACTATCTGGCAGTCTGCTAATGCGAGCTACAAAAGTGTTTATAACTATTGACCTAGAAATTTCACTTTGAAAAATAATGCTGAAGGAAAAAGTCCAAAGGGGAGACATAGTCTATAAATGGACATGGCTAGTCATGCTATCTATAAAAGAGAAGAACTGGAAACAACCTAAGTGACTGATTCTATAGCAGGGAGCATATTAATGAGGTGAACTATGCTCATTTTTCACAGCCACGTACTACTCTATGTTTACTTTCTACATCTGAGAAAATCCTCAGTATCCTCTAAAATTCATTAACTGTAATAATGATGTTCTCTTACTGGATCTCTCAACTACAAAGGGAAACAGGCATTAATAATACTAGCCATAATGGTATTTAGAGAAAGAATTGTTTTGGCAGTCTCTTACGAAGAAGTTACAATATGCAGAGTTTGAGACAGAAACCAATCAGACAGTATCTTCTCTAATCCTTACAACAGCCTGCAGCATACACCGAGAAGTAAAAGAGCCTGCCCTGTCATACAGCTAATTCGTAGCTGATCACAAATTTGAACTCTAGTGCCTATGTCCTTTTCACTAGGCAGTGTCACTCCCTGGTTATCACATAGAATATGGAGGCCTAGAGAAACTGAACATGTTGAAGCTCAGAGAGATCACAGAGCTCATTAGAGATAGAGCCACCATTGGAATGCAACTCTCTGAGTTCCAGATATAGTCTTATTTTTGTCTTTTATTATATCATGGCTATTACATATGAAATTAGTAACAGATAAATCAACAGATAAAAGTATCAATTAAATCATGTTTAACAAATTATTAATTTTAATTATTAGTAGTATTATTAACTTGACCAGAGATAGAGAAGAGGGAAAGTGGTAGAGCAAGCCACCAGGTCTGGGATTCAAACCATGGTCAGCCAGGTAGTAGTCCAATGCCTTAACCACCACACCACCTGCCAACCCTAATTTTTTAATGCCACAATATTCTAAGTCATAGGCACATTAAGTCTAAATAAAATTCTGCAGGAAAGCAGAATACAACAGAGAAAACAAGTTTTCCATAGACTTTGAGTAATACAATTTCAAAATCCTGTGGGGAAAAGCCCTATACTGGAGAATACTAGATAAGGTAAAACAGGAGAAAGGAAAGAATCTCCACTATCACTAGGTGTCCACAATGTCCCTGGTGCTGCACTAGGTATTTTGCCCATCTATTTTAACCTCCCTTGCTCTTTGCAGCACTCGGATGTAAGAAAGATCCCCCCATTCTACAAGCAAGAAAACTAAGATACTCAAAGATTAATGGATGTGCCCACAGTCACTAAACTACAGGGGTATAATTTGAACAAAGGTCTGTGTGAGCCTAAAGTCTATATTCCTCTAATACTAACGTCTATATTCCTTCAATATACCATGCTGTATGAAGAAATACTCAAGATCCCTTATCAAAAGGAAGATACAAATTAAAACCAAAATAAGATATCACCTAACCCCCATCAGAATGGAAGATTAAAAAAATAAAGAATGATAAGTGCTGGCGAGGCTGTGGACCAAAGGGAACTCTCCTACACTGTTGGTGGTAATGTAAGTTAGTACAGCCACTGTGGAAGATAATATGGAGGTTCCTCAAAGACCTACAAATAGAACTACCATATGATCCAGCAATTCCACTCTGGGGTATCTACCCAAAGGAGAGAAATGCACTCAGTTGGAAAAAACACTTGCACATCCATTTTTATTGTGGCATTATTCACAATTGCTAAGACATGGAACCAGCCCAAATGTCCATAAACAAATGAATGGATTGAAACGGTGTGGCATATATACATTTCAGCCATAAATTCAATGAGATCCTGGCATTTGATAGAAAGTGAATGAATATGAAAGATTTACTGCTAAACAAAGCAAGCCAGACTATGAAAGAGAGGCATTGTATGTCCCCACTCAGTATATACTGAATGTCTACACTCTACAGCAAAAACTGAAAGACTAGAAAATATAAAGGCATGGAGAGTGGATACAGAGACAGTATGGAGGAAGGGTGGGAAATGAGGCAAGGTCAGAAGGAGGGAATCAAGGGGAAAAAGAAAGAAGCAAAACATTTAAGGGACACAAAAATGGAAATTTATCTGTTAATGATAATATGTATGGTAATATCTTTGACTGAACCAATATACAGTGTATGCAGAACAGGAAAATTCATTTGATATATTGTAATGATACAAAGTAACTGAATGTAAATAAATAAATAATTTTAAAAGAAAGTTAACACAGTATGTTGTCTCCCCCTGTGAAGCAGCTGGTAAAATATTGTATTTTTTTTTATCCTGTGATCAAGATAAACCATAAAGCCTAATATTCTCCTCCAACAGACATAAAGGCTGATGTTAGGAACTCATTAAATAGTTACTCAAAATACCCATTCACAGGATAATCACTCTGTACCAGGAATTGAGCTGTAAATAGAAAACTGTTCCAGGTTTCATGAAACTCACAATCTTGAAGAAATTACTTATGGTGACTCTAAAACATACATGAATATTTATATTCTCAGGAATTTGGAGCACACTTTGTCATTTGACTTAAAGTAGCAAACTTCAGCTTTCCTAGGAACTGTATGTCTAGATGGCTAAGTTTCTGTATAGCTGAGAATTTTCTCTTTTAAGCACCAGATTTTTTTATTTCATCACTTTTATTATGTATTGGATTGTTGGAGAAGTCATGATACATTTTTGCATAGAAAAACAGTAAAAAAGTCAGGACTTTTTCAACAACCCAACAGTTTTGTTTGTTTGTTTTTGTTTTTAAAGAGTTATTTGTTTAGTTTTGATTTGTTTTTGTTGCTGTTGTTGTAGGGAACGGGTGCTCGCCAGAGAGACAGAGAGACAGAAAATGAGAAATCATCCCCCAGGGGAGATGGCCATGCTGCAATCCCCTCCCCTCCATTCTCCTCTTGGGATTTTGGATATGCACGCACATATGCTCAGCATAAGTTTTAAGCCTCTGGGTCCAGGACTAATTTTCTATTCTTTGTCAATTCTCTCAGTACATTCTAAGCTCCAAAGTCTAAGACCTTGTACCCAACCTTTGCTGATTCCCCTATACAACTGTACCCAAAAGGGAAAAATAATAAACAAGTCAGTGAATAAAAGAGAACAAGGTCTTTATATTAAGTACTTCAGGTTGCAGGGCTAAGCTGAGCTGATAGAGAAATAGAAATGAGGAATGCGTACTAATGATTACAGAGTTTCTTTGAGGGTAATAAAAATGTTCAAAAATTGACTGTGGTGATGGTTGCACAGCATGGAGAAAATTAAAACTATTGGATTGTACACTTTAAACGGGTGAAGTGTATGACATGTGAATTATATTGCAATAAAGCTGCTTTAAAAATTAGGTGCTTCATATAAATTCTGAACTGAAGCACTTTCTAATGTTTCTATTGATAGGACTGCTTTAAAAAGGGGGAGGGAGGATAAACATGATTTCAACTTCTCTTGAGGGCCTGAGTTATCAGTATTCAGCTACAAGCCATGGGCTCTGGTTCATGAAATGGGCCTGGTTGATTCTGTCAAACCAAGTGGCCCCAGTCAAATCACTGCACATATCATGGGCTTTAGACTGTTTACTTTAAAACCAACTTGCTGAACTAGAATTATCTCTAAGGATGTTCTCGGCTCTAAAATTGCATTTAACTCAAAAAAAATAAAGTCCATATTCATCATGGTTCATTCAAACAGGACGACCTTCCTCAGAGCTTTGTGCAGTATGTGAGGTACTTCGACTGTATTCTCCATAGCCCAAGATGAAGAAAGTATTTGAGGTCTTGGGCTCATGATTTACGGTTTTATATTGCCAACTTAACTTTCAGCTCTCCCTCTCTCCCATTTTAACTTAGAATTTGTAATCTCCTCAGACTAGGAACAAAGGCTGAATGGAACCTATGTGTTGAGTAGCTTCTAGTTCCAAACACTGAATTGAACACATTATTTCTTCAATTAATGTAAATCCTCCCAACACTACAAACAGGTATTGTCATCTCTATTTTATATACATGGAAACCCAAGATTAGGGTGACGAAGTTGCCCAAAATTGTAAACGGCATCGCTGTGACTCCAGGTAGCTCTGTCTGAGGCCAGAGGCCGTCTACTATTCCATGTTTCCCTCGCAAATTTATTAAAATAGAGTGTTAATTCAAAGTCCTACAGCTTCAAGTCAGAATCTAGGGACTCTCTAAATATTAGCCCAGATGAAGTTTATCTGGTTACATATACATAGTTTAAGAAATACATTTTCTCTCTTCTTCTGTAGAGAAGAGAGGGCATTTTTGTTGCTGTTAAGGTTTTTCAAATGACGTTCTTCATGTCGTTTATTTTATGAAGAGCTCAGGAGGGCATTAGGAAGTTAGCAAACATGCATGGATGTCGAACAGCGTCATGCTAGCACAGGTAAAAAATTCATCTGCACACATCATTGAAACTGGCAAACCATTTATTAAACATAGGAGAGAGGGACCAGCAGATGACATAATGGTTAGGTCACTGAATTCCCTCATGACTGACTGTGGTTCAAGTCCCAGACCTGATGGCTTAAAATTCAAGCCAGGTGCATGTATGTGGGTGCCTAAAATCCCAGGAGGTAAATGAGGAGAAGAGATTATGGCATGGCCATTCCCTGGGGCAGGGGCAGTGGTGGTGGTGGTGGGGGTAATCTCTCAATTTCTTTTTGTCTTTCTCTGTCTCTCTGGTGAGTGCACATGCCCTATAGCAAACATCTCTGTTCAAAAAAAAAGGGAGACCAGCAGTTGGTATAATGGCTATGTCACTGGATTCCCATGTAGTCGACCACGGTTTGAGTCCTGGACCTGGTGGCTTAAATTCACACCAGGCATGTATGCATGCGTGCCCAAGATCCCAAGAGGAGAATGGAGGAGAAGGCATTGTGGCGTGGCCATCACCCCAGGGGGTGATTTCTTGCTTTCTGTCTCTCTGTCTCTCTGGCAAGCGCAAGTGCCCTATAACGAAAACCTCTCCCCCCAAAAAAGAGAAGGGAAAAAATCTGGTCCTTTACCAAAATAGGCATAACAGAATCTTATTTTACTTTTCTCATCACTTACTCTTAACTATGCTGAACTAGATATCCAAAAAATTGTGTATTCAATAAGGATCTAACTATTAGACCCACTGCATAAATATTCTCAAAAGTCCTGTTTCACAGCTTAGAATCTACAGGAGCAACACTGACTAACAGCAATTACATCCCATTCGCCTCTTAAATGATGTATCCGTGAGTGCCCAAATCTTCTGCGAGAGTGTACACTCTGAGCGCCAGCGCTCTCCTCCCCTTACTGAGGAAGAACTGCTATATGTTACTGGATCCCAAAGTACACTGTATGGCAAACAGAAGGTTCTACTTCTAAGTACTCTGTTATCAAAACTAATCTGAACTCAAGCATTTGTGTGGCTGACTGATCTGAGTTTACTAAACTTTTCTTTAGCCAACAAATACTTTCTCACAGTTGAAGGTCAAACACTAGAAAACTTAATATCTTCTGCTAAACCTACTTCTTAGAGTACCAGTAAGTGACAGAATTATTCTAGAGCAAACTACCAGGCGCTACATGTATGATTAAGAGAAATTAGCACCGCTGCATGATATCATTACATACACATTCTTTAAAGATTTCAAAATGAAGAAGATGCTGTGAGCTGGTTCCAACAGCAGACTGGTAGGCTGGATTCTGCGGGACACTGAAAAACATGACTCGAGAGCTTCTAGTTCATTTGGTAATGCTCACTGAAGCACAAAACTGGGATCTGGAGACCACAAATCAAAAATACTTCTCTAGTGTCCAGTGTCTCAGAATCACAGTTTTCAAAGTACCTAGTTTTCTCTGGGATGGGATTCTAATTTACTAAATATGCCTTTTGTGACCTAAATCCCTCTCTTGAGAGTCAGAAGGCAAAAAAAAATAAATGTATAACTCAAAGTTTGGAACTGTTGCTATCTCTAGTAACAGTAATAGTAGTGACCATTGTGGGGAGTGGAAGGGATCAGACTGAGGTCAAAACAAGACTCAGGAGGACTGTGAGGTAACGATGAGGACTAGCTGAACTTGCAGGGAGTGGGGGAGAGTTGGGGACTCAGGGTGTGTGGGATTTGAAGGGCTGGAGTAGGGGAGATGAGAGGAAGCCTCAGGGTGATAAGAGGAATTGAAGAGGTGAATGAGAGCAGTAGTAAGCGGCAGTGAAGCTGGACAATAAAAGCAGGTGGGTGAGCCAGGCACACACGATGGGCTAAGGTCTCCCACACCTCTCTGCATCTCACAATCAAGGGCAGGATAGTCGATGGAAGGTAAAGGGCATTGGAGGGAAAGTGGAAAGGCTAACTGTGAATTCTGACAGGACTCAGGAGTAAAAAGCTGAAACCACACAGACCAGGGAAGGAGCGGATAATGGTCAAGTATACAGCACAGAGAGAATAACAAATGTCCCAGTGGGTGTGAAGGAAGGAGCGGTGGTGAGTCTGTTGGTTTGAGCAAGAACAAGTCGCTTTACTTTCAGCTCTTTACTTTAGATGCCATTAAGCACTTGGACTCTCTTTTACAATCTTGTCCCTTTACTTTTAAGATATGCAAGAGAATAGGCCATCATCTGATGCTCCAGTCCAAACAAAAAAGATATGCAACAAAAGATATATATCAATAACTAGTGCCAGGGACCAGCAATTGGTGTAATGGTTATGTTGCTGGACTCCCATGTAGCTGATCGCGGTTCGAGTCCCAGACCCAGTGGCTTAAACTTACGCCGGGTGTATGTGCGTGCATGCCCAAGATCCTGAGAGGAGAATGGAGGAGAAGGGATTGTGGCATGGCCATTCCTCCTGGGGAGTGATTTCTCACTGGCTCTCTGTCTCTCTCTATCTGGAGACTGCACGCGCCCTATAGCAAACCCTCTCGGAAAAAAAAAAAACTAGTGCCAAAGATATGTCTTTGCTGCCAAATGCAAATGATAGTCAGTTTTGGTCCTAATTTTACTAAGGATATTTTATCATTGTTCAGAATAACTGTCTTGTTGGGGACACCACAAAGCTCTGAAAGCCTTTGCATGTTCTTCATCTCAGACACTATTTCCCCACTAGCCTGCTTTCTCAAACCTTCTTCCTCTCTAGTAACCACTCAGGTCTCTGTCCTCTTTCTGGTCACATTTCTCTCCCACCAGCTACACACACTTTTGCACTAGCCTTGTAGCATCCAGTGACTTATTTCCTTCCTGCATTCTTACAAAAGCCTGACTCTTAAGGTCAGATCTATTTTCTTGCAGCCCCTCAAAATCAGAAACCTCATATGATTTATCTTTATGCTTTCAGCACCCTGCGGATAGAAGGTTCAAGACAAATGTCTGTAAGGATGAAAAAACACCTTGACCCATGCACATACACACACAGAGACACAAAATGCATTTTGTGACATTCCTTACACATCAGTAAAATTATGCACCCAGAAAAGCATCGCCCACTTACTCTACACATGCCATGTCCATCCATTTAAAGTCAAATGGCTCCCTTCCCATCCCTGTTTTACCAGGGCAAGTCTGCAGTAAAACCCACGCTGTGTAGACTAACAAGCAATACAGGGTCAGGGACACTGTTTTATTATCCTTTGAACTCTCAGCATTTACCACGAAATCTAATATTTAGCTGATGACTTGATTTGATTACTCAATCAATGCTCATGTATAAGTTTCCATGAAAACAGAACTGAACAGAAAGCAAAAGAACTTTGAAATTACCAAATAACAGATAATCCACAAAATAAGCAGATCATAACATAACTAAAAGTGAGTTTCATTATTTCAGATGATTCTATTTCAAATACAGTAATTTTCAGTACAAAGTAATATTGGGTTCTCAGAAAAGTTATGATGCATGTTTACATAGAAAAATACATTATGACTTTCCTGACAAGCCAGTCCTGTCATTTTACACTGACACTGTGTGCCTTGCCTTTTGCAAGCACTTTGCTAGTCATCTCCTCATGCAATTCCACCATCTATCCACTGTGTTTGGCAGCAGAAATGGGAAACTTTGCTGAATTTGGAATTTGGACAGTCGGACTCAAGTCCTCTCTTCACCGTTTCCTGTCTTTGCGACCTTGAGAAAGGCCCTCTAGCTAATGCACATCTCCATTTCCTCCTCCGTAAGCAGGTGACAAGATCATAATCTTCCTGCCTCACAGACTTAGGAAGATTTGGCTGGGGGTATAGGGCAAAATCAGAAGGAAATAAATCTTACTGAGTACTTACTATGCAAAAGACACATAAATAGTATTATTTAATTGCCACCAAAATTGTTCAAAGTAGGTTTTATTATTTCTTCTCCATCAGATGAGGAAACTGGGATGCCACAGGTAATGTAACGTTCCCAAGGCCATAATGTTGTTCAGTGCCAGAGCTAGGATTCAAACATTTCTGCCTGATACCTGATCTTCATAAAGCCATAATGTGTCCTTAAATGAGTGACAGAAATTATAGCTGCTATGATGAGCATTTTACTGTAAACGTAAGTGTTTGCTGCTATGGCTTTGACTTTAGAAGGCACAAAGCAAAGCAGACTTACGATGGTCACACAGGCTGTCAGAGGTAGAAGTGGGACTAGAATCCAGGTCTCACGACTCCTGACCTGACGCCTTTGCATCACACCATGCTGCCTCCATGCTCCCAGGAAAAGGCATAAAGCAGCATGACGCTTGTTTATTCCAACCAGCTGTTACAGATCTGTTTTCAGACAGGCAATCATGGAAGGTGAGTATCAAGTATATCATTAAATATTCCATATTAATTGACCCTTTAGAGAACTGTCATGAGAGTAGCATATGCTACTGACTTCCTGCTTAAGCAAGCAACTCAAAACCTGACAGCACTTATTGCAACACATATTTTGAAAGCACATGCACAGAGCACAAAATTCAATTCTAAAATAATTTTCCATAGAAATCAAAAATAACTACTTTTTTTCCTGTTTCATAGTTCTGTCCACTAAATGCCCAATTTGGGGGAAAGGTAGAATGTAAACTAAAACCAGCCTTAACAACATGCAGAGTCAACATTAATGGGGGGAGAAATATCTAATAATACGTGTCTAATAATAGGTGTCTGTGAATTTACAAGAATAGTTACAACAGAGGAGGAAAAGAACCATCTCAAAGCAATCCATTCAAAACAATGGTGTTTATGCTTCCCTGGGAAATGCAGGCACTCCTCAGTGTAGAGCAGAGCAGTAAACCACGTGCTTAAGGGACGCCTATCACAAGGCACAGTACTGAAAAGTCAAAGAGGGACAGCTACACTCACTTCCTCTCTTTCTTTAACTTTGCTTACTTTTTCTATCTGATTTTATTTGGCTTTCCCATCACACACCTGTCAAAGGTCTAGCCCCCTTTTCACCCTGAATAGTGTGATTGTGTATAAAATTTCCCAGCTGATACATTCAATAACCTGAACTGAAATTATAACTCACCATCTGACCGGTATGGAAGTGCTATTAACAAGAGCCACAAAGCCAGTCAGAGAACATTCCATGAAAGAAATACCAGAAGAGAGCAATATAGCGAGAAAATAATAATAATAATTCACTGAAGTTCACATTCAGATGTACCAATAGCCTTGCTCAACAGAATTCAATCACTTTATGTTCTAATCTTGGCTCCAACACAGCTTCCCTGTTAGGACAAGTTAGCAAACCCCTCTTAGCCTCAGGGAGTATCTATCACCTCGGACTCCGTAACAGTGCCTTCTTCATGATGTTGCTACGATTCGAGGAGATATTCATGGAAGGCGTTAGCAGCTGTCTCTTATTTCTGCAGAAGCCACAGTAATGGTTATGGCAAAAACAGTTAACCTCTACTGGGCACAGGTTACATGCCATCACAGGGCTAATTAATTCACTTTGTCCTCACAATAACTCTAGGAGGTAGCTTCTTTCCTTAGTTCTATTTAGAGATGAGGAGCAGACAGGTTCAGTCACTTTCTGAAAGCACTCATTTGCAAAGTGGTGGAAGAATGTTATCTGCTATTATTAGTAATAGCACTTAATCAACAGGTATTTTTGGTTTCTAATGACATTGTGTTGGATTTGGTATTTTTAAAATGTATGGAGGTATATTTGAAAAAGTAGTAAACAAACTGTCACCATTTTTGACCCACTGATAAATTTATGTCTATTTATGTCTGTCTATTCTGTCTGACTCCTCGTGTCAATTTTAAGCAATGTAAACAAATGAATTCACCTATGGCAACTTCGAGCAAGTCATAGCCTAGAATGGAGACAGATAAGAAAAACATTGTGTAACAGTGCAAGGAATGCTGCCCTCCACCCAAATACCATACAGTGTGGCACAAAACAGCATCTGATGAGCCATACCTGGGACAGGAGTCAGGGAGACCTACTGCAAAGGTGACTCTTGAACTGAACCTTCAAGCAGACAAATGAGAAATGGCACTTCAAGCAGAGAAAAGGGCAAATGCAACAGCACAGAGACATTGAACAGTACAGTTCATTCGAGAAACTACACAAAGGTCAGGACTACAGAGAAGAGGGGAGCTTTGAAAGATAAAGCAGGACCAGACCAGATCTCATGCGTACTAAGGAGTTTGGATTTTCTTCAGTGGTCCATCAGGAGCCACAAAACACTTCTAAGAAGGTTGGCTGACCATCTGCCCCAGGAGCTCAGATCAAACCCAAGGAATTCTTACTCATTCACCTTCACACTCAGTGTTCAGCAGCAAGTATGTGTGGCTCCACCTTGAAAATATATCCTAAATTAAATGAGGAAAGTAATAGCATATGTGGACCCTACCGGGGAAGATTCAGGAAAGAAGGATGATCAGGACAGCATGGGGTACGAATGAAGGAGGAATTGTTAGGAAAGCATGTCTATGGGCACAAATGCAGGCAAGTGGGAGTTTGAGGAAGTTTTCCTTTGATTTTATCTGTTTTCTCAGTGAAATAGATATTAAATAGTACAGTTACCAGTTGAAAGAAAGCTAGAGAAGGAGGCTTAAGGAAGATAGGTTTGAGAAAAGAAAAGGTACCAAATAGTCATGTTCTCAAACTTTTTGATCTCAGGATTCTTTGATACACTAGATATAGATCTATCCATATACACATATACATATATATACACATATAGATAGATCTATATCTAGTGTATCATATATATGTGTATACGTATATAACACATATATACAGATATACATATATATGATACACTAGATATAGATATATCCACTATAAATAGATCTATGCTATGTATATATACATATGGATATATATGCATACATATATGTGTGCATACATATATACAGACACACACACATATATAAAGAACTCTCAGCAGTTTGTGTTTGTGACTGTTTTCAGCTATCAATGATTAACATACTGGAATGCTAAATTGAGAAATATGTAAAGCATATACAAGCATATCTTCCACTGTGAATCACAGCCGTAATATCAGCATAGTCTTTGGAAGACTCCACTGTGCACACTTGTGAGAAAAATGAATGGAAAAGGCAAGGTCTCCACATTAACATAAAAAAGTGTTTGACCTTATGGAACTCCTAAAAACATCCCAGGTACTGCCAAGAGTCCCCAGACCACACTTCAAAGACATCTAGTCTAGAAAAATGCAGTCAGATGATTGGGGAGTCTACGGTGCCCATTTGAGGTTAGAGAGTCAGTGTGGTGCAGGTTTTCCTCCATCCCTTTCGGCATCTCAATTGCACAGTGGGAATAAGTAACCAGCTGGATTTAACCAGGGATCTGTTTACCAATATAAGTAGGACAAATCAAGAGAAACTAAGGAAGTAGTATTCTGGCCATGGTATTTAAGCTGAGTAGGAAGGATATGAAGACATGAAGAGGAGGTTGGAACCATCTAAAATGGTTGGACTTTAGGCATTAGCAGAATATGCCAGAAATAAAGGGGCGTTAGGCGAGTGGGATGTTTGAACCTGAGAAGACAGGAGAGGACTGGTAATGATTCAAACACAACATCCCAAATTGAATCTGTTCCCTTTACCTCTGAAACCTCCTCTTTATCTCCCCAGCCACCCGAGCCTGAACCCTTGCATTCAGCACAGGTGCTTCCACTCTCTGCTTCCTGGTTCTGTGCCATCCAATCCCCCCTCACTCTGCTGTGAGTGACCTTTCTATGGTGATCAGACTTCACCCAGGAAGTGACTGTAACAGTAGAAGAGGGGCACAACACAGGCAGACCAAGACTGTCACTGTGGATTAGGGGTTCACCAATGCAGATTACACAACAGATGGCATCCAGTGACACCAGGAAGAGACCACAGAACAAAAAAGACAACTAAGGAAAAAGCTCTGAAAGGTTTAGACAATGTTTAGAGGAAGAGAAACAGCAAAGGAAGCTAAGAAGGAACAATGAGAGGTCTTAGAGAACCAGGTGAGTGTACTATGATAAGAATAAAGGGAAGAATTTCAGGGCAAAGGGAATGATCTGTAATGTAACTTGCCACAGAGAATTAAAGAAAAGTTAAAAGGGCCCAATGGATTTAAAAATTAGGAAATATGTGAGGATCTATACTGGATCAACCCCACCTGCATTACAAATATGAAACAGTTTTCTACATCTTATGTGTATGTGTGTGTGTGTGTGTGTGTGTGTGTGTGTTTTCTTTTCTTTTCTTTTTTTCCTTCTCATTTTCCTCACCCTGGAAGCTATGGGACTGTAACTCACCAATAAGGTCTCAGTACTACAGTCTTTTACCCCAGGCTTTGGTTCGTAGAGAACTCCGGCTAAGCCACAAAGTAGTCAGACAGAACAAGTGCTTAACATACCTTAAGACACCATAACTACATTACATAAAAAGATATCGATTGATATCGAGTTCAAAATTATGCTGGTAGCTTATTCACAAGAATAACCTACAAATGGCAAAGAAGTTATTGACTCCTGGGAAGAAAGACTAAATAGAAACATTACTCTAAACTGATTAACTAAAAATATAACTGGGTACACTACTCTTTCGAGGCAATAAAAACTTTTTCTCCCTCTGTTTTATACAACCCAATGATCTGTACATAACACCACCTTGTCTGGGAGGCCAGGGCTGCAGACATGTATTTGAGATGCACACTTCCATGCTAAAGGAATGGTGGTTAGGGATAGCAAAAATAAAGTTCTCTTTACTTAACTCTAAAAGAAAAAGTAATCACAGCATCAAAACTCAATTGAATGTCAGTAGCTTGGAAGGAAATCCTGGGGGACACTATTGGTACATTCTTTCAGAAATACTGCATGGGGGACCAGCAGATGGTGTAATGATTACAATGCTGGACTCCCACATAGTCAGCCGTGGTTCAAGTCCCAGACCCAGTGGCTTCAAACCCACACCAGGTACATGTGTGTGCATGCCCAAGATCCCAAGAGGGTCTACAGCGTGGCCATCTCCCAGGGTATGATTTCTCACTTTCTGTCTCTCTCTGTCTATGCAGTGAGTGCATGCACTCTATAGCCAGAATCTCTCTTAACAGAAAAAGAAGAGACGAGATGAGAAAGAGAGTAATGTTCCATGGGGGCCAGCATATCATTGGACTCCCACATGGTTGACCACGGTTCGAGTCCTGGACCTAGTGGCTTGAAAGTCACACCAGGCATGTGTGCATGGCATATGTGCATGTTGCCCAAAATCCCAGGAAGAGAAGAGCAAAAGGGATTGTAATGTGGCTATCTCTCTGGGGAGTGATTTCTCACTGTCTCTGTCTGTCTGTCTGTCTGTCTCTCTCTCTCTCTCTCTCTCTCTCTCCAGCAAGTACATGTGCCCTGTGACGAAAACCTTTAAAAATAAAAAACAAACAAACAAACAAATGCTGTATGGAGGACAATTTTATGGGGAAAGACATGGAAATCAATGACTGGGTAGAAATAATATTCAGAAGAGTTATAATCTGAATGAAAAGAAATCTTAGGAACACCTTAAGTTTATTTCACATATTTTCTTACATATATTTTTTCATACATACTCATAAGCAATATATATGTACTATATGATAACTCTAAAAGATGTCTTTCAATAAGCATAAAAAATAATTTGTAATAAGAAAATAACCCTGATGAATGCACATACTCTCTGACAAAAATTAAAAATAAAAAAGAAAGAAAGAAAGAATCCTTTATGATTTCTATTCCTCTAGGAGCTAGTACCCCATTTTTCTACTCTCTTTACAGTAAAATTACCCATAGACAAGATGTCTATACGTGCTGTATCAGTTCTCTTCTCCTTTTCTCTCTTCTGCAACTGGATACTTACCCACCGCACCACTGTGTCTGTTTCCATCAAGACTACCACTAAGCTTTATGTGGCTTAAATCAGTACTCTAACCTAGTCTTTATTTTACTTGGTCCTCCCGCAGCACTTGGCAGGTCTGATCACTCCTCCTAGAAACACTCTATTTACTTAGTTTCCTGGAACCACCAGAGTGTGTTTCCCTTCACCCTCCTGGCCATTCCCTCTCAACTCCATTACAGGTCCTCCATCCCTTTACTCTCAACAACAGGCATGCCCCATAGCTCCTTCAGGGTGTTTTCCTCTTCTTGCTACACCACTCTCTATGCAATAGCATCTAGTTTCCTGACTTTAAATACCATCTGTATCCCGAAGACTCCAAAATGTGCACCTACATCTCTGACTTCTCCACCTGCCTGCTCAACATCTCCACCTGGACGCCTTCTGGACGCGTCAGACACAGCTAGCTCCAGATCCCCGCCCCCCTCCCCGCACCATCCCGCAGCCACTCCTGCACTGGCCTTCTCCATCTTGGTAAATGGCAAGTCCATCATTCCAGGGTCTTAGGCCAAAATCCCTGGAGTTATTTTTCATTCCTCCCTTTTCCTTGTACCTCTAATCTGAGTCCATAAATAAATCCTGGCTGGCTCTTATCTTCAAGATACATCTGGACTTCTATGGCTTCTTCTGTCTCCCCCACTATTACTCTGGGCAGAGCAGTCATCATCCCTTGCCCAACTGACAACACTAGTCTGACTGTGCCCATCCTGTGGTTGAAAGGTGTGTGTGTGTGTGTCTGTCTGTCTGTCTCTCTCTCTCTCTCTCTCTTGGCTTTTGCCATAGGGCACATGTGCTCCCAGAGAGAGATACAAAAACAATGAGAGGAAAAGTGAGAAACCACCACCAGCCCCAGAGGAGATGGCTGTGCTGCAATCCCTTCTCCATTCTCCTCCTGGGATCTTGGGCATGCATGCACACACACCTAGTGTGAGTTTTAAGCCATTGGGTCCAGGACTTGAACCATGGTAGGCCATGTGGGAGTCCAGTGATGTAACCACTACACCATCTGCCGGTCCCCAAAGGTCTGTTCTCAACACAGCAGCCAGAGAGATCTTTTTGAAGGCCAGCAAGGCCATGTTCCTCCTTTACTCAAACCATCTTTTGACTTTCCATTTTACTTAGTGAAAGCCAAAATCCTTACAATGGCCCACTGAGTCCTAAAATGCAGGTTCCTCTTTTCGCCCTGAAATCATCCCTACCACTCCTTCACTCTCCTCCAGCCACCTCATCTTCCTGCTGTTCCTCTACTATGCTTGCCAGTTGATTATCTCAGGATGCTCCCACTTGGTATTCTCTCTCATGGGAATATTCTTTTTCTCTTTCATACTGCCACAATCCTACATTCCCTCATTCTCTTCCTATTTGCTCACCTCCTCTGAGAGAGTTTTCTTGACTACCTCCCACAAAATCACATCACATTTTTCTCTCTAGCCCTTACTCAGCTTCATATGTCTTCACAGAACATGATATACAAGGGATGGTCAAAAAGTTCACAGAACATGTATACTATTATTTTTTTAAAATCTATTTCTGAACTTCAGAATTTATTGAATTTGTTTACTGCTCCAGGCCAGTGTCTAGAACAGTGCCTGGCACATAACAGGAACAAGTAAATATTTGTTGAAAGACGCCTCGAATCCTGCATAATCCATCTTAAGATGATTCACAGTTTACATATACTGGTCAGCAAATTCATAGAATGAATCTCCCACTCAAAGACATAGTGTGGATCAAAATTTTAAATTTTGAAATAATAAGACTAAGATAATCTCATTAATGACAGATCTATAGTTGGTTATAAGCATTTATGGAGTCTTTTTTTTTTTTTTTTTTTTTAGGGGGGGGAGAATATAGTGGGATTTTTTTTTTTTTTTTTTTTTAAGGAGAGGAAGCATAGAGGGGAAAGGACAAGAAAGGGGTAGGGGGAGACAAAGAGAAAGGTAGATATTTTTGACAGGATCTCACTGTGAGATCAGCCCCAGCCTCCCAGTTAGCGAGAAGCACAAGCAGCTGGCCTGCCCAGGTTGGCCCAGGAAGTGCGCCTGGGCCTCCCATTCGGCTCAGCCTTGCACAGTGTGCCTTACAGTTTGCGCACCATGGCTGCACCCATGAAGTCCTTCTTAATCACCGAAAATAACATCAAGTCAGTAACTCATGCCCTTCCACAGGTACCTGCTGGTACAAGTATTATTGGTAGGCTCTTCTCTTCCAGAATCATTCATGTTCTTTGTGTTCTGGCTAGAATACTGCTTTAATTGAAAAATAAACCTGTCTAATATACACAGATACCAAATTTCTTGGATTTTTCTATGATGATCTGGATTTTATTAATTGAATTCCTTTTTTAATTTTTTTTTTTATTTTCGGAGAGGTTTTTGTTATATAGCGCATGCGATTGCCAGAAAGACAGAAAGCAAGAAATCACCCCCCAGGGGCGATGGCCACGCCGCAATCCCTTCTCCTCTATTCTCTTCTCGGGATCTTGGGTATGCACATACACGCACCTGGCATGAGTTTAAGCCATCGGGTCCAGGATTTGACCCGCGGTCGTCTACATGGGAGTCCAGCAACATAGCCATTACGCTAACTGCTGGTCCTATGAACTCTTAATAATAAGAAGAACATATTACACGTATAACTCAATCACATTGAGTTATATGTTTACCTCTTTAACCCATTATAAATAAAAACAAAATCTAAAGGGGAGTTTTCTAATATACCAATCTTTGAACTGAAGATTATCTTTTTTGTTTGTTTGTTTTTGCTATAGTACACATGTGCTTACTGGAAAGAGAGACAGAAACACCCCCCCCCCCCCCAGGGAAGATGGTCACACCACAATCCCTTCTCCTCAATTCTTCTCTTGGGATTTTAGGCATGCATGCACATACACTTGACATGTTTTTCAGGCCAGAGTCCAAGACTCAAACTGCAAAGTTAGCCATGTGGGATCCAGCCCCCTCATCCACCTCATCTCAAGTTGACCCAAAGATTATCTTCTTATCAAAATGTCAAGACCAAAATGAGACTGATGTTCACACAGGCAGGAATAACAGTAAGATCATTGGGATCTCATGAATCCTTTTATTTTGAAGGAAAATCAATGAACTTTTTAAGATTCTCAAATCTATAAGTGAATAATTATTTTTAGAGGTATTTATTTTTTTTTAATGCAAACAAGGCAGAAGGCCAAGAAAAACTAAATGGAAGAACATCCCACTCACTGGAATAAACACTCTTATTAAAAGAGACTAGTCATTTCATAGTCTCTTTCAGGAAAACTAAATGTGATAGCAAAACATCAATAAACAAAATTTTCTCTTGTCAACATCTGCTTTTAACAGTCTCAACATGCCATAAAACTCTCAAATGAGAGCTTCTAGTTATTTCCCAGCTTCGCAGATTATGTACTATAAGGAAATAAGTCTATGTGAAATCAGTATCTTCAATAGAAGCCAAGCTAGGTAAATAGAGAGCCTCTTAGACACAGCCAAAAAAGTTACAAGTACTAGTATTAACATTTCTAACTTCAGAAGGGTAATCTCTACTGGGATGCATGTCAGAGTTGTACTAGGTTAATAGGTTATTCACTATATAGTCTGAATAGAACTGATGGGGTGGGCTTATAACCATGAGTGGCTAGGATATTTCAAAACATACATGACTAGTTAGAGGCAGAAATATTCAGGGATGTTGTCCAAAGGAACTTTTAGACCTTTGCAATCATTTTAAATGTTTTTATTATAACAGACTACTCTTAATTTGACAACAGCAGGAAAAAAATGTTTCCAGTAACTCTGCTAACATTTTTTAAGTAGGTCGTATGTACTGTAGACATCTTAAATATGACAACTTGTTTCATAAACCCACTTACTACGACTCATTTAAGGAGGTAATGACAATCTGTATGATAGAAACTCATTGACCTAACACTTTCTTGTTCAACAACTTTCTCTCTTTGCATGTGACCAAGAACCACAGAAGCAAAAACAGATATCATCATATTCAGGTAATAGCCTTCCAGGACACAGGTTTGAGAGAAATCATCACTCACAGGACATTACAAGGAAAACTGCACCACTTTTGGAGCCAGAAAGTGCAGGGCTGGGCAGACTCTGAGGAAGGTCATTTAGCTGTCCTACTTACCTCATCGTAAGCTGGAGGCTTATCTAACTTCACGGGGTCATAATTCCTTTAGGGCTAACATCCTGGTGCATTCACTGTGGTATCTCCAGTAGGGAATAAAGCTCTCAAGAGCATTGTATGTGCTCAGTTTTCCTTAATGCTGCTTACAATAACAATCCTTAATCATGAAAAAGATGAAATTATATGTAACATATTCTACGAGAAGAAGAAAGAGCAAAATGCCTTCAAAAAGATTTTCACCCATTGTTAACATTCAAGTGAAAGTTTGAAGGTTAAAAAAAGAGATCCTTGGGTATTGAGAAAACTTATGGAGAACAATTTAATGAACGACCACTGGGAATCCCAGGAACCTGCAGTCCCTACTGGGGGGGGCCAAGGCATCCTGACCCAGGCTGCCTCCTGAGGATACAGGCAAGGTAAAACAAAGACCTGTGGGACTGCAGGGACTGAAGGAACTTCAGTCAGGAGAGCAGCTCCCACCATAATAGAAATGTTTGTTAAATTCCTCAAAGGGAGATCCAGAGTTGGGACAATTTTAAAGGGGTTCATAGAGTTAGCTGTCACCAAGCATGTTTACAAGAATGTATAAGATAAACTGGGTTTAAAGTACCTATGGCTGTCATCACTGACATACCGATTCTTCCTTGAGGACTGCCCACCAGCAGACTGAAGGCAAAGAGGCAAGGGATGCAGAATTTGAAGTGCAGAGGGACCTTGATGACACACTAACTCCGAGAACCAAAGAGGAGCAGAAGGAGCGTGAGTGCTCTAACTTTAAATACATAATTATTAAGTCACACAGAACCAGTTCCTTCTTAAAAACCACTGCTCAGTTGCTAAGTAGCTGCCGCAATACATCATACAGGATTGGTGCTGAAATGTGTCATGGAGAGAACTCTCCTCTCTCTTTCAAGTTGAAAGTTGTTTTTTTTACATTGTGAAAGGGAAAATAGAAGTTCTGAATCATGTTTAACATCCTTCTGCACAAAAACTTCCCAACAGGACCGAGAAATTACTATTCCACTAAACTGAGCCTTCAGAGCTGACACGAGGGTGCACACAGCCTTCCAACGTTGCATTTAAAAAAAAAAAATCCCTCATGAGGCACCTCCAGGCAAGGCTCCAGCCACCGGACCCAAGTGCACCACACCACCTGAGCACAGCCCTGAACGAAGGAAAGCGGAATCTCTAGTGAAACTTCTCATTTCCTGTCGCTGCTAGAGAAGCTGGCCTCGCTCCTCCTCACATGGTTTAAGAAGAGCTGTAAACACAGCCATCTAGCTTGCCAGCTGGCCTTCAGGACAGCCTCTGTGCCCTGCGCCCTTTTCCTCCCTTTGCCCAGTGTCATTCCTGCACAGATAACGGTACCGAACGCCCTCCACTTCCTAGAGTTCTCATTTATGTCATGGTTCCTCTTTTAAGAAAACAGGACCAAACGCAAAGCAAGAGAACAGACTAAAGGCAAAATGACCCCCTCCGCTCGGTTCATCCCTCCCCATCGTTATTACAGGAGAGTTGGATCGGATTCCCTTTGTCGCCTTACACAAACGGACAGAGAGAACGAGAGACAGAGAGGCAGCGAGGTGAAGGGCACGCTAAGACAACTTGTTTTTTCCCGCTTCACAGAAAGCCTTTATGAAATCTCCACATCATCTCCGGACGCAAGGAGAGGCTTTTAGCATTCAGCTAAAGAGCTAAACCATCCCAAGCCAAGACAGAAAAAACCGAAGTGGTCCCCAAAGCAGAAGCAGCGAGGCAGGGCAAGCTAAGCGTACCTAGATGTTTGCATTTACACAAAGAAATTAGCCGGATGATTAATGGGAGATGCCGGCTGGCGGCGGGGGCGCCCGCGCCGGCCTCCTTACCTGGGACATCTGCGGCCTCAGGTTGATCTCCTTCAGGTTGATGGAGTGCGCCCGGAGGTTGTTGAGCAGCTGGCAGAGCAGGACTCCATCGCGGAGGGTCTGCGCCAGGTCGAACACCTGCGCCGAGTCCCAGGTCACCCGGTGGTTGGCGGGCAGCACCTTGCAGTGGATGAGCCACTGC
>NW_006159750.1:3942196-3964470 GCF_000334495.1 Tupaia belangeri chinensis
GGCGGCGACGGGGATCCCACCCGCGAGCCCTCGGGTCCGCGAAGTCCACACAGCCCAGGCGCCCAGAGGCTTTCTCTCGGGGCAGCTTCCCGGGTTGGGGGAGCGTGTGCCTGAACGCTGTAATACGGAGAGGTTCCCCTGGGTCCCCTACACAACAAATGCAATTTTAAAAGGCAGTCTCAGAGGAGCGACGGATTAATTGGGGCACCCGGACTCCCCAGGGGAAGGAAGAAAAGGTACACAGCATCTGGAGAACACCACGCGGAAAGTTTCCGAGATCGTCGCCCCCTCGCCCTTCCTCGTTCTGTCCCCGAAATTCTCTCCTACAGAGAATTCTTCCGCCGGCTCCGCCAAGTTAGTTGCTTCTGAGGATGTTTTGGCACCTTAGAAGCGGGTGGGCGAGTGTGGGTGTGTAAATGCCTGCAGGTACGACCCCCAGCCTGTTTCGGTGCGGGATGATCTGCGCTTAGAGATGGTTTTCCTCTCCCCTATCAGACTCAGAATTGTTCACGGTTGGGGTTCTGGCCCTTTTGCTGACCCCACAAAAAACCTGCCTGAGAAAAATAGGCCTGTGATAAGGCAGCCACACTGCGCATGCGTCGGAGACTTGCGCCCAGGTTTAATAGCCAAGAACATCAGTCTGGCCGCTCGGGTCGGTCGGGCTAAGTTTGGGGACTTTCAGTGAAGCTGACTTGTGCCCCACAACTCCGGCGCTGGAGGAAGGAGCACATTCGCGTTTCTTAAATAAATCTTTTTTTGGGGGGTGAGAGTGGTTCCCAACCCTGTCCCTTGTACTCCCACTGCTCACTGCCCTTTAAAGCCAAAAGCAGCGTTTAAATTATTGTGGCAGCATATTGCTACTGTGAACTCTTGCTGTTCTGTGAAAATGTGGTCCTTAGTTACCCTTTTGAGATGTATTCTTTGAAAATAAAACAAATCCAGTTTCATGTTCGTATTTTAGATCATTCTCAAATTTCACTATCAGATTTCTGTAGCTCAGATTTTCTGTTTTGAACTGTATTTTATAAGCAGGTCAAAATATTATTTTTAAAGCAATATGTGACCTGTAAGGACAGAGACTGTGTCCTTTTTCACCGGGCTGTGACCAACGTAGCAAGCTGCGTGCACTCAGCATTAAACAATAAATCAGCCTGAGGATTTCCTTTCCTCGCGTGCATCCTTCCCCAGCAATTTCCTTTGTGCTCTGTGCAGATTCCATCAATAGCACAATGTTTACTAGGTATAATTGAGTAAATAAATCATACTAAACTTTCCGTGTCTTTAGAAACAAAATCCGACACATCTGAATCATCCCTTCATACCAGATCATAAAGAGAAAGTCTTCACAAAGAGAAATTAAATTGGAAAAGGCATTTCAATGCAAAGGAAGAAATAATAAACTGAAATTTTGAGTTCTATTTCAGGTAGCTCAGATCACTGTTGGGTGTTGCAGAATATTTCCAAAGGCCAAATTATTCACACTGTACTAGAGGCAGACCTGGACTTGAAGACCAAGCTCTGCTGCTTCTAGCAACATGACCTCAGGCAAATTACCCAATTCCCCTAACCTTTAGTTTCCATATCTATAAAATGGGAAAAATAATATTTGCCTCATAGAGCTGTTGTCAAGATCAAATGATACGGACCAGCAGTTAGCATGATAGCTATGTCACTGAACTTCCATGTAGTTGACAGTGGTTCGAG
This sequence comes from Tupaia belangeri chinensis, assembly GCF_000334495.1. NCBI lineage: Eukaryota > Metazoa > Chordata > Mammalia > Scandentia > Tupaiidae > Tupaia > Tupaia belangeri. Next base: position 3,943,901 of record NW_006159750.1, read on the forward strand.
TCCTGGACCCGGTGGCTTAAACTCACACTGGGCGCGTGTGTGTGCGTGCCCAAGATCCTAAGAGGAGAATGGAGGAGAAGGAATTGCGGCATGGCCATCCCTCCCGGCGGGGGGGGAGGGGGGTGATTTCTCACTGTCTATCTCTCTCTCTCTTTCTTTCTAGCAAGTGCACGTACCCTATAGCAAAAACCTCTCAAAAAAAAAAAATCAAATGATACAAGGCCTTGTTGTTCAAAATGCAGTCTGCAGACAGTAGCATTACCCTGGAGCTTATTACAAATGTGGACTCTTTGTCCTGCCAGAGGCTGAATGAACAAGAACCCAAATTAGGCCCACCTTAGCAGAGCAGTTAAGTGCTATTCAGAGAAAGCCAGAACCCACATGGCTGACCAATTTTGAGGTCCTGGCCTCAGTGGATTATACATGCCTAGGATCATGATGGGATGAAGAATTTGAGGAGAAAGGACTGGTGTGACCAGGCCCCGTAGTACCGTAGTAGGGGTTATCTCTCTCCTTTCTCTTGCACTGTCACATGTGTACATACGTGTGTCCTTTGCCATTAAAAAGAAATAATTCAATAAACATTACCTAATAATAGCTACTTTTCATTCACAAAAAGGCAGTATTGACCAAATAAATTCCTTTTAACTTTTAAAAATCGTGTATGTAATATACATATTATATATGTGTTAACTATGACTGCAAATTATAATACTTCTCTAATACAATAAACCAGAGCAAGCAGGAAACACACAGGAGATCTAGAAGAGGAGGAGGAAGGCTATTGGAGGTACAGGGTTCTTTAAGAAAACAAGAAGGTCAGTGTCCACAGGTGAGTCATGTGAAATACATTAAAGTGTCAGAAATTAGGGTGGCAAAAAATGACAATGGCTTCTCACCTGCATTGTCAACTGTATTCTTTTTCCTTTAAATCTTACTACCCAGTGAAGACACAGATTTGGGAGCCAGGAACTAAGCTCTGTCAATGGCAACAGCTTGCTGGCCCTGCTCCCTGGTGTTCTTGCAGTGTGCTGAAGACCCTCTTGCATATCTGCCTTGGGACTTCAGGACCCCACCTGAAGGGAGGCCCATGCCAGCACCTGAGGCACATCCACACTCTACTAGTCACTGACAGCCTGCTCCGTCAAGCACTGGCCATTCAACACACATTATGTGCAAGCTAGAAGATGTTCCCTTTACCCTCCTGATGTCGAACTCATGTCTCCACATCTGTGCTCTTTCACTTCAGAGCCGCAGCTCATCATGATAATAATTACCTAAGCGAATTGAATTTCTGGTTTAAACCTCTTGTTCTCTGCTAAACAGAAACATCTTGAAGGTAGGGGTGGTAACTCATTCATCTTCGAATTCCCAGAACCAGCGTTGGTGCTTGTCACACAATAAGCACTCGGTAAATACTAGCTGTGAGTCAACGAATGAATAAATGAGTTATGTTGCCCATTTGTACATCATCCCCCTTAGTTCCTGGTAGTGAAATATCAGGATTTGCCATTTACTTCTACAAGGCATAAGGGCCACATGAAATAAAGGTCTACTCCCTCCAGTGTACTGCATTAGCCTTTCTGGGTCTGCAGAGGTGAGCAGACTGCCCTCTGCTTCTCTGTGTCACTGTGCTGTGTGGGTCTTGGCTCAGCCCTACATGGTACAGAAGTGAGAAATGGGATAGTTGGCATCCTGAGCTGCGGGAAACATAAGACAAAAGACAAATATCACATACTAGGCCCCTTTCCATGTTCAAAATCACAACAAAATCAGAAAAGTGAGGACTAGAGAATACACTAGATTGTGCATCAGATCCAACATACCCAAAGACTGTGAAGCTGATAAGAAGGTGATAGTTACAGGAATCCATTGATTGCTATGTCTGTATTGCCACTTAGTCCTTGCCGATAATTTTTCTTCTTCTTTCAACTCAAATTTACAAAGACATTAAGCTCTAGCTACCACCAGGAAATTTAAAAACCAAGTTTCTTTTTTATTTTACTTCTTATTTTATTTATTTCTTATTTTATGACACAAGAGAAGTAAAGCATGGGTGGGGTGCTATATAGCATATTGAAAGAATTAAAGATGCAGAAACATAAATATTGTAGACTCTAAACTGGAATCCAAGCTATCTGCTCGGTTAATTTTCTTCAACTACAATCAAATGTGGTTTGGTTTCGCATAAACATTAGGGATGTAGGCTTTAAGTTTCTGGTAATTTGATACTGTTTTAAAAATAAACACCCGGAAAACGTTGTGAAGTTAGGATAGGAGTGGAGTAAAATTTCTAAAATAATTGTTCCTTTAATAAATGTGCCCAGTAGTATAAATTTAAAGATTTCAGAATGAGGTACAATGGTGCAGGGTCTTATTAGGATCACAGGATTTCTTTTGTCTTCTGTCATGTTTAAGTCCTGATTACAGTAACAACAGTAATAGCAATGCCAATAGTGACCTTTTTGTCCAAAATGCCTTAACAAGAGATAGTGACTTGAAATACCTTATTATATAAATATTAGGTCATCAGGAAAGTCATGGCATAGGTTTCTATGTTTTTCTATGCAAAAATGCATCAAGACTTTCCCAATGACCCAAGAGATTTCAAAGAAGCAACAAAAATAAAGAAAGAATATGATAATAAGTGTAGGAGTGGGCTGGCTAAATGATGTCCAAATAAAATAAAATACAAATGTTCTCCCTCTCTCCATTATAGATAAACTCACAGAAAGCGAGAGAGAAAATGAGGCTCCAAAGGTTTACTTCATCAAGTTAATTGCACCTCTGCTGGAGTTTTCCGAGTCTGATTCATGATAAACATGCCACAGCCCTCGAGCCAGAAGCCACGGACCTTAGTCCATTTGTTGAGCATTGGCAGTGACATACACACACATTATGTTTGGTTTTTATTTATTTATTTTTGAGAGATTTTTGCTATCGGGTGCATGTACTTGTCAGAGAGACAGAAAGACAGAAAGCAAGACATCACCTGCCAGGGCGGATGGCCACACCACAATCTCTTCTCCTCTCAGGATCTTGGGTACGCATGTACAAGCGCCCAGTGTGAGTTTTCAGCCGCTGGTCTGGGATTCAAGCTGTGATCAACTACATAGGAGTCCAGCGAAGTAACCATTACACCATCTGCTGGTCCCACACATATTATGTTTCAAAGATAACTAAGGAAGTCAGACTTAAAGGGAAAAGCTAAATAGCTCTATATATTTTTGTCAGCAACTAAAGACCTTCATCTAATTTGTGGGATATTTAAATTTATTTGCATGTTGGTATAAAAAATTGCAAAAGGAGAACTCTCCATACTGAGATGGTAAATATTAAAATCCAGTGGAAAGAAACTTTTGTGGTAAATCTTTGGTGCCCATTTCCATAAAATCCTGTGCATATCACCATCATTTTTTTTTTTAGAGAAGTTTTTGCTATAGGGCACTTGTGCTCGCCAGAAAGACAGAGAGAGACAGAGAGACAGAAAGCGAGAAATTAACCCCCCCCCAGGGGGGGTGGCCACGCCACAATCCCTTCTCCTCCATTCTCCTCTCAGGATCCTCTCAGGATCTTGGGCAAGCACGCACACACGCCCAGCGAGAGTTTAAGCCACTGGGTCCGGGACTCAAATCATGGCCCACTACATGGAAGTCCAGCAACATAGCCATTATGCTAACTGCTGGTCCCCCATCATTTATAAATTCTTTGTATAATAACCATCTCTTTAAGTGTTTGACACCACAACTCCCACCACTCTTTTGCACCCCTACCCAGCCCCTCTCTGAGGTCCATGGGAACAGGAACTATACCTAATTAATGTCATATCTCCAATGCCTAGCACTTAGTAGGAAGAAGGATGGATGGATAAATAGGTGAGATGAACAGGGATGTAAGCCACATGATAATGGTAATGCTGAGAGATAAGAAAATTTCACTTACCATTGCCGCTTATTACCCAGATTTATTCCTGCCCCCAACAATGTCCTCGGAAAAATAAAACAGGATAGATTGGCTTTACTCGTGTGTGAAGAGTGCAAGACTATTAGAAAACTCCTGTGCTGTCCTCATTCTGAATACACACACACACACACACACACACACAAATTGTATATATATATATATATATATATATATATATATATATATCTATACATACACACACATATTTGATTTGTACTTAACAACTGGAATTCATTATGACACAGTTAGAAACTCCCTCTGAAAAAGACAGTGATTAGTCGAATTCATACCTCATGTCCAAGATCAGATAATGACAACAGCAGCTATTTGAGTTATTGGAGCATTGCTGCTAACTATCAAACTATGTACTATACATGTATTGGTTTATTTGATTCTCATCACCAGAGCCAGCACTGGACCACAAATACATACCCTGATGCCAAGATCGACACTTTTAGTCATGATGTCATTCTACCTTCCCAGTGTTGAAGACACAGAACAGCCCTAAGAGCAGACTCCAACAAGAGGGCTTTATACACGGCCAACTTTAAACACTCTACCTCCACGTGAACTCATTGATAAAGTGGTTTTAGGCCCAGCCATGTTGACACTGAGCTGGTGAGACACCGTTGTTCCCTACGCTGAGGCCAGATGGGGATGGAGATGGGGATGGGTTTGATTCTTGGCCTACTCTAAAAGCCAGGCAGGATGGTGTGTGCCTGACATCCCAGGAACTCAAGGAGGTGAGGCAGGAGGATTGCATGTTTGAGGCTGGCCTGGGTACCATAGCAGGACTCTATTCCAAAAAAGAGAGCCAGGAATGGTGGCACATGGCTGTAGTCTCAGCAACCTGGGAGGCTGAGGCAAGAGGATCAAGACACTGTAAGACTGTATCTTTAAAAAAAAAAGTACAATTTTAAATTTTATCTACAAAAGGGAAATTCCCCCACTGTTATTCAAAAGCAGGAAAAGAATCAGAATTTCTTTGGTGGGTCAGCAGGTGGTATAATGGTTAAGGCACTGGACTCCCACATGGTTGTCCATGGTTTGAGTCCCAGACTCGGCAGCTTGAAACTCATGACAGGCATGTGTACATGCATGCCCAAAAGCCTGAGAGGAAAATGAAGGAGAAGGAATTGCAGCATGGCCATCCTCCCTGGGAGAGGTAATTTCTTGCTTTCTCTCTCTCTCTCTGTCTCTGTCTAGTGAGCACATGTGCCCTATAGCAAAAACTCTCAAAAAAAAAAAATTCTTAGTTTAGTAATTGGTTAAAGAGAATTATAAGTCTCCATTCTTGAAAGAAATTAGCAAAAGAATATACTCTTTTCTAAGAGATAGTAAGACTTGGGAACCAGCAGTTAGTGTAATGGCTATGTCGCTGGACTCCCACGTAGTCGACCGCGGTTCGCGTCCTGGACCCAGTGGCTTAAAACTCACGCCGGGCGCGTGTGCGTGCGTGCCCAAGATCCCGAGAGGAGAATGGAGGAGAAGGGATTGCGGTGTGACCATCCCTCCTGGGGGGTGATTTCTCGCTTTCTGTCTCTATGTCTCTCTCTGTCTGTCTGGCGAGTGCACGCGCCCTATAGCAAAAATCTCTCCAAAAAAAAAAAAAAGAGATAGTAAGGCTTACTATGCATCATAAAAAATGATAAATAAATTTGTTTGATAAAATAATATTGTTTTGTATTGTTTTGTTTTTAAGTTTATTTTTGAATGAGCAAGAGAGAGAAACCCTCCAACAGGGTCTTGACACCCACATCTGCCCCGGCCTCAGTCAGCTCTGGATCATAAGCACCTGATACCCATGTCCTGTATATTCAGGGAGGTCTCTGGATATGAATCCAGATTCTTCCCAAGTGGATCGTCACACAGAACATAGTTTTTAACCTCTGCACCACTGTCCAGACCCATGTTTTTATTTTTAACATTTTTCCATTTCTCAAATGATTTTAAGCATTCAATTTATTTTCTGATGTAACCCTTTTATTTTGCTGTGTTTTGTTTGGTTTTGTTTCAGACCGATGTGAGCTTTTGAAATGTCATGCTATAGAAAATCTGTATCTTTTTTCTTTTGATCATCAGAATAACAACAACACAGAAATGATTCAGTAAAAAGGTTAACCAGCTTTTCTGACAACTGACATGAGAAAACTAATATGCACCAAAATGGAAACCTAATGTGCCTTATTGATCTCACATTCGTGTACACATACACAGACACTAATACATGCACACACAGACCTCACAAGTATACACACACACACTCATACATGCACACACGGACAGACCTCACATGTGTACACACACACGCACTCGTACATGCACACAGACAGACCTCACAAGTATACACACATATACTCATACATGCACACATGGACAGACCTCGCATGTGTACACACACACACTCGTATGTGCACACACAGACAGACCTCACATGTGTACATGTACACACACGCTCGTACGTGCACACACAGACAGACCTCACATGCGTACACGCACACAGATACTCATACGTGCACACACAGACCTCACATGTGTACACACACACAGACACTCACGTGTGCACACACAGACACTTGTGCATTAATATATTTTTGCAGACTGTTTATGTTTTATTTTGCAATCTTGACTTTAGGTCACCTGTAATTATAAACTGGTTTTTAGTGCAATCACGAATGGAAAAGGAAAACTCTCTGACACCCTAAAAGAATGCTATATCTTGTCAGAAGTAAAACACAAAAATTTTCCACTTCAAATTGCTGGTTTTAGTGCTGACTAACAACTTTTAAGCTTTTTTTACAGAAATTTCATAGATTTAGGAAATAACTCATGTGTTCTGCTATTAATAGCTTTGTTTCTCCCCTTACTGACATTTCTCAGAAACTAAAATTCAGGGCTACACACTTAGATCAGGATATAGCATTTAGGGAATAGAAAAATATATATATATCTAAAGAAGATCACTTTAAGAGAACAATATTTTAAATTATTTCAAAGAGAGAATAGGATGAAACTGGTATACTTGAAGAAAACATTGTTCTTATATATAATTAAATGTCAGCCAAGCCTTTTGAACAATGGAAAATTATTTTTTTCAATCATACTTTTTTTAAAGAATTATTTTATTTAACTTTATTTATTATTATTATCATTATTATTTTCCAGTTTGATCAGAGAGAGACAGAGAGAGAGACAGGAAGTGAGAAAGCAAGCCACCAGGTCCGAGACTTGAACCGTGGTTGGCCATGTGGGAGTCCAGCGCCTTTAACCACCATGCCACTTGCTGGCCCCTGAATAGTGGAAAATTATTACCCCTTACCAGAAAAGAAAAAGTTCTTTAAAATCTGATTTACCTACCCCATACAACAAATATTTTTTAACACTGTTCTAAATTGTATGTGGGGCTACAGGGTAAATGTAAAACAAGTTGCATATTAAATCTTTTTTTTTTATTTTGAGAGGTTTTTGCTATAGGACACATGTGCTTGCCAGAAAGACAGAGAGAGACAGAGAGACAGAAAGCGAGAAATCTCCCCCCAGGGGGGATGGCCATGCCACAATCCCTTCTGCTCCATTCTTCTCTCGGGATCTTGGGCACGCACGCACACGCACCCAGCATGAGTTTAAATCACCAGGTCTGGGACTCAAATCGCGGTCGATTCCAGCAACATAGCCATTACGCTAACTGCTGGTCCCCATATTAAATCTCTTTGAACATTTGGTTAACACTACAAGATGAAGGTATAAAAGATGGCATGAAGAAAGCAAACATATCTGTGTGCTGTGTTTTCATGTTCAGCGTGGACTGCTCAGCACAACTGAAACTAGAGGAAGCGTATGAACACGCACTGAGCTAGGAGAATCTCTGCATAGGCAGAAACAGACAGCCTTCTGCCTGAGGTCCGCTGCACACACAGCAGAGCTACTAGCTAAATGAAATCTGTCATCTTCCAGAATCCTAGTATATCCACATTCTTGTCCCTTTCCCTCTGACTACTTAATCATCCCTGTGCCAGAACTTGGGAATAAGGTCTCAGGTAGCTCCAGGCACACACACAAAAGTTAACCGCGATGAAGTAAAAAGAGTTGAAATTATTAATGAATGCTCCAAAGTATTCCAAGCTCAAAGTATTCGACTCAATACTAAGAAATCAAATAATCTGATTTACTTACTTATTTTCAGAGGTTTTTGCCTTAGAGTGTGTATACTCGCTGGAGAGAGAGAGACAGAGACAATGAGAGGGAAAGCGAGAAATCACTCGCTGTGGGCAATGGCCATACTGCAATCTCTTCTCTTTCATTATCCTTCCAAGATCTTGGGCATGCACGCACATGTACCAGACATGAGTTTCAACCCACCAGGTCCAGGTCGACCATGTGGGTGTCCAGTGATATAACCACTACCTCATCTGCTGGCCCCACAAATAACCCAGTTTAAAAATGGGGAAGGACAGGGACCAGCAGATGGCATAATGGTTACATTGCTGGACTTCCCCATGGTCAACTGTGGTTCAAGTCCCAAACCTGGCAACTTAAACTCATGCTGGGCACCTGCAGCATGGTCATCCCCCATGAGGAGTGATTTCTTGCTTTATGTCTCTCTGTCTCTCCAGTGAGCATATGTGCCCTATAGCAAAAATCTCTCAAAAAATAAAGAAATGGGGAAAGGCACCATAGGTGATGCAATGGCATACTGGACTGCAGTACTGAGGCCACAGAGGCAATCGTGGGTTCAGATCCCAGGCCTGCCTGAAAACATGCCGGGCTCGGGGACCAGCAGTTGGCGTAATGGCTATGTCACTGGACTCCCACGCCGTCGACCACGGTTCACATCCCAGACCCGGTGGCTTAAACTCATGCCAGGCACGTGTGCGTGCGTGCTGAAGATCCCGAGAGGAGAATGGAGAAAGGATTGTGGTGTGGCCATCCCCCCTGGGGTGTGATTTCTCACTTTCTATCTCTCTGTCTCTCTCTCTGTCTGGCAAATGCACGTGCCCTATAGCAAAAACCTCTAAAAAAAAAAAAAATCATGCCGGGCTCATAGGCACCTAGGATACTGACAAACTAGAGGACTGGAGGGAGGGGACTGCACAGTGATAAGAACCTTCCAGGGTACTTCTGAGGGAAGTGGATAGGTCCCTTCTCTGTCACAGGACAATGGGAAGAGGAGTGCCACAGGTCACTGAGTAGACAGGTGATTGATACTCACAGTGCAAGGACTATGGTTTCCCACCCTGTCTGCTTTGTACTATGGGAAATTGAGCTCCAGGAGTCACAGCGAATGAGCTTCTCCTGCTGGCTGCCTTTCATCTTGAGCTGTCTCTTATTTGAAAGTGTCTGGGAAGATGTGACCACTGGCTGAAATTTCTCCTGATGACTGCTGGCCATGACATACCTGTGGATGGTGAGTAACTGGGGTCTCACGCCTCCACTCCAGCTACCAGTTTAGTTACGGTAAGTGACGAGGAGACAGATACTGCTAACCCAGAGCTAGTCAGTCCCTAGTACTAAAGCGAGAATGATCAGAAAGCTCTTATCTTTGCTTCTGCATCTGGTTTGAACATTTTATGGCAGCTATCCCCTAATAATTGCTGTTCTGATGCCCATTACATTTTTCATAATCAGAGATTTAAAAGTTCAATCACTCTTCAATGTCTTTGGAGTATGTATGAAGGTAGCAATAATTTTGTTTCAGATTTTAAAATATTTTTCATCTCTAAACAGCCAGAAACCAGCATCCGTGGAAGAAAAGACTCATATCGTCTTAAAAATTGTTTCTGAAGTCGGTCTTATCCCTTTCCTTGTCTCAGAATTTAAAGATACAGATAATATTTTGCTATTGGAGAAAACCAATTCAAAGAAACAGGTTTAAAGATACATGTTATCTATTTCTCATCTGTCACTTCCCCCAGATTTTCTACCTAAAAGTTCTCCACAGTGTTCTCATATTCTATGGATGAACTGGAGAAAACTCAGGCCCCAAATCCTGCTTTTTGAAGTGTCTTTCAGGAATGAGCTAAGTGATGGTCAATTTGCAACAGGATTAAAAACTAAATTGCCATAGCATTCAAGTTGGCACACTGTGGCAAATAGAGCAACTGTTTGATACATGTTGCCAGTGCACTCAGTTCCCACATCATGCCCTTGCTGTGCTCTATGGCCACAAAACATGGGCCTACCCTGAGTGGTATCTGTAGTCAATGCATTATGTGGGTGCATGGGAGGGCTTGGCCAGGCCGCAACATCTCCCCCTGCCCGTAGTCAGCTCCTCAAGACCAGGTGAAAGGCTACCTCTTCAGGAAGGCCATTGGTGATAATGAAAGATATCTTTGTCTCACCACCACCGGCACCCATATAGCCCCACCAGTGTCATTTTCCACCTTGTCTTAGTTATTTTTATTGGTCTTATAAGGGATCCCTAAGAAAAAATAAAAATAAACAAAATAAAAACAAATGAAGTATCTAGTTCACCTGGGAATACCCAAGAGCTCTTTAAGTACTTATTGAATGAATGAGCAAATGAATGACATCAGACCTATTACTGTGAACAATACTACCTCTTGTTTTTGTTTATTTTGTTTTGTTGTTTGTTTGTTTTTGCTATAAGGTGTGTGCACTGGCTTGCTGAAGAGAGACAGAGAGAGACAGAGAGCCAGAAAGCGAGAAATCACCCTGCCAGGGAGGATGGCCATGCCACAATCCCTAACTTTAGGCATACACAGGCACACACACACACACACACACACACACACACACACACACACACAGACAACATGCAGGCCCTCTCTATTTTTCGAGCCTCTTGGTCCAAGACTTCAACCTTTCAGTCGGCCATGTGTGATCCAGCCACCAGCTTGCCTGCTTCCTCTAGTTTTAACCTACAAAAAGTTGTCTCATTATTTCTAGAATTTTTGTGCATATTTAACCTCTAAATTTTACCTTATTGGAAGTTTTTTCTAATAGTCTGAAACAAACAAACAAAAAAGCAAGTATAAAAGGAGCTCATATGAGTGAAGTACAGGAGTGTGTGTAGGTGGACCGAAAGGAAGAGACAAACATAACTCAGAAATGATGTGATTTATCCAACAGAAAGACAATTATTCTAAAAGTGGTAAAGAAGATGTTGTATGTAGTGTGATTGTGGTGTTAAATGCTATCTATTTCATTATTAATCAACAATTACTATTACTCAAATAAAAATGTGACTTAAAACAAAGCTTTCTAATAAAACTCTTGGAATAATTTTTTCAATAAACCTGAAGCATGCTTCACTTATAGATGAGGTTGGTTGGCTTTTCAGAGTGATTTTTCTCCATAATGCCTGAACTGTACATGATGTGTGTGAGGGATAAGCCCTTCCAGCTGTTCAAAATTAGCTTAGTCACCAGTCTAGTGAGACCATCCATGAAATACCCTGGCTATTGGCAATTTGTTATCTCTGAGCTTTTTAAATTAAATACCATTGCGGTTCATTCTGAGAAGGGGTCAAATCACTTAGCAGAGCATAAAAGAGAGAGGACGTGTCACTACTACTCTTAATCAAATTCTTTCACTTCTTTTATTCTTTTTCATTCTTGGCCTCGCTTGTCTGAATTCATCTTCAGGGATAAATGGTTACTGACCACTTACTAGAGCGGGAGTGCTTACTGCAGGCACCAGGATTCTGTTATTTTAAGCATGTATTGGGCTTCAGACTATGAGGCGGGAACTGAAGTAGAAGCTTTCACACATCTTAGTTCACTTACAGTAGATCTGTAAAGAAGATACAGTGTTCCAATTCTGCAAGGTCAGAACACAGTTTACACAGAGAGACAATGTTTATAACATCGTATCTATAAACATAAGATTCCTAAACCTTACCTCAAACCACTACATCAGAATTTTTGAGGTTTATCTAAGAATCTGCTAAATCAGAATTTGCACTTTAACTAGTGCTCCTGGATAGCTAGCACATAATATTTGTATTACGTGTCAATTAAAAATGTAAAAAGTAATGTAATGACTGGGGTTCTGTAACTGTGCATCTAGAAGAAGTAAAGCATGCCAAAATGACTTTTAATGAAAGCAGTATTGGGGTGGGAGTTAGTGTGGAAAGGCCATGAAATGGTGATGATCAAAGCTACAAACCACCGGGAACTAATAACCGAGACTCAGGGCCCTGATCACAGAGAGGGGGTGAGAGGAGAGACTGAGAAGTTACGGAGACTCCGGAGAGGCTGTGGCCGTACCACCAAATCCATGTCAGTGCCCACCAGAGTATCATGTCCATCTTAGTCTCCCAGAGATGCCCTTCTCGCAGCTGCCCTTGACTGATGCCAAATGGGTCGAAACCTTTGCCCTGCCCTTTGTGTGGTCACTTCTGGATAATCAGTGCCAAGGCTGATTCAATACCTGATTTACAGAACCCAAGAAGGTCTCTAGAGAAGGACCTGACTTACAGAAGCCCAAGACGGGCTCTGCAAATTTGGTATGTAAAGAAAAAAATAAATGAGTGAAAAATAATTGAAGCAACTTAAGGGTCAACTATACTTGTTTCATGAAACATTAATTCAGGCCTGTGCCATAGGTCTCACACAGGTGTGATCTTGTTGAACGGTAACTCCTCTTCCCCAGGCATTAGCTCTCTGACAGCCAATGGCCACAGGCAGGTCTCAGTTCTACTCTAGGGGTTTATCCTCCTTGTCTGAGTCCATTAGTTCCCCTTCTAGGATTCTAAGTTGGTCTGGGACAATTAACTTATTTATTAAACAAATATTTATTAAACACTCCTTCTTTACCTTTTTATTTATTTATTTATTTATTTATTTATTTTTGTTTTTTGCCATAGGGCATTTGCACTTGTTGGAGACAGAGGGAACATGAGAACCATTCCCCAGGTAGTATGACCACACCACCATCCCTTCTTTATTCTTCTTTGGGGATTTTGGGTACATACGCACATGCACCTGGCGTGAGTTTGAAGCCACTGGGTCCAGGAATCGAACTACAGTCAGACATGTGGGAGAGTTCTAATGCTAGAGATTCAGAGATAAATTTAAAAGAAAAATAGCTTCATGGAGTTTGCAGTTACCCTTTAACTTCGCTCAATGACTAATGATTTTTTTTTCATATTGTTTATTTATTTCTTCCGTTTGAGAGAGAGACATAAAGGGAGGGAGTAAGACACATAGGCACCCTCCACAGGACTTCATGCCATTGTCCACTCCAAGTCTCAGCCAGCCAGTAACATGGGCACATATGTATACTCACTGAGCTCAGGGAAGTCTCGGGATGTGAATCCAGGACCTTTCCTGTGGGGGTCCAGTTGTGTTACTACTGTGCAATTGCCTGGTCCTGATTTATGAGAGTATACATCAGAACTAAAGTATACTTTTTTTTTTTTAATGCCAGAGGGTATGTGCGCATGCCAGAGAGAGAAGAGGAAGCACTCCTGCCCAGTAGACCTAATCACATCACGATCTCCTTTACTCCACTTTCCTCTTCCATCAGGATAATGGGCATGTGTGCACATGCACCTGGAGTGTTTTCACTGAGCTTTGTGGGATCTGACTCCCTGCACTATGGGGCTTACCTTCTTTACTATTTTAAAATATTGTTTTTTTCACTCATAATAGAGAGTATGTACCTGCACATATGAGAGAGGGAGTGACAGAAGCACTCTGAGCAGGGTCTTGTCACACCACAATCCCCTTTCCCTGGCCCTCTAGCTCATCAAGATCAAGGGCATGCACGTATGCACCTGCTGTGTCTTCAAGCCAATCTGGGGATTCAAACCTGCAGTTGGCCACATCTCTTCCAGCACTGCAGTTCAGTTTGCCCCCAGCTGCACCACCAGACTGGGCTAGCACCCTGTTCTTAACTGTACAAAGTGTACCTGCTGTTCATACTATTGCCTTTTGGGCCATGTGCACATTTCACTATGGTTGCTCAAAGCTGCACTTTCTCCCCTTCTGCTAAGAACAATGCCTACATTTCGCTGTGGCCACAAGGGCAATGGTGTCACAAGCCTCATCCCCACTCCCTGGGAAGCCTCCCTATTTATTAACACTGGTGGCACCAACTGCCCCTGCCCCTTCATTGCTGTCACATCAGTTTTCTCCTTGCTCTCAAGTCACCATAAGCCCTGAATTGTTCCCACACTGTCACCTACTGGAAGAACTAATCTCACTCTCTGAGTACCACTAGGAGGAATGATATGTGCTCCCAAGAAAGTCTTTCTCTTTTTTTTTCTTTTAATTTTTTATTTCTGGGATCAGCAGATGGCATAATGGTTACATCTCCAGACTCCCATGTAGTCCACTGGTTTGAGTCCTGGACCTGGCAACTTAAACCTCATGCCAGGCACATGTGCATGCATGCCCAAAATCCTGAGAAGAGAACAGAGGAGAAGGGATTGTGGTGTGGCTTCCCTCCTGGGGAGTGATTTCTCACTTTCTGTCTCTCTGTCTCTCTGGTGAGCGTATGTACACTATTGCAAAAATCTCTTTTAATTTTTTTTTTTTAATTTGCTATAGGGCATATGCACTTGCCAAAGAAAACAGAAAAGGAGAGAGCGAAAGTGAGAAAGCACCCCCAAGGGGGAATGGCCGTGCCTTGATCCCCTCTCCTCCATTTTCCTCTCAGGATTTTGGACACACATACACATGTCTGACATGCTTTTCAAGCCAGTGGGTCTAGTCTAATGTAGTAGACTTAAACACAGTTGGCCATGTGGGCTCCAGCTGCCTTAATGGCCATACCTCTCAGTACCAATTTGCATCTCTCTCCAAGCCTTTCTCAAATTCCAAGCCCATGTAAAGGGGGAGAATGTAAAGTGAAAGTCACTGACTATAAGCAGCACAGGAAATATTTCTTTCTTTCTAGCACACAGGTTACACTGTATTTCAGAAATCAAGACAGGAGACAATTTTAAGAAGGATGAGCTGATATACTTAAAGAATTCAGCCCTATTTTGACAGGTTTTCTGGTGCCATCACACGCTTTCCCCACCCATGTAGTAAAAGCCAAGGCAAACCATTTTAGAGACTCTAAAAAGAGAGAGAGAGAGAGAGGAAGGAAGAGAAGATAGAAGTATTATTGCTTTCATTCTACAGGACTCTGTTTATCCAGAACTGATTAATTTTTAAAGAAAAAATGCAGTAATTAAAAGGATACATATCAAGACCTGAGAGTACTTTAAAAGAGAACATTTTACTTTTAATAAAGATACATTTTTAATCACACATGAGGAGTCTTCTGAAAGTTTAGGGGGAAAAAAATGTGTTATGAAACAAAATGCAGATTTCCAAAATTTTTTTGCACTAAATAAACGGAAACTTTGATCCCACTTTTCCACAAGCTTTTTGAAGTCCCTTTGTACTTTAAGGAATAAGTTTTCTGTTTTTCCCTAGTCATGTATGAGCTAATATTTTCACCACTCATTTGGGGAATCATCCTTGCTTAAGCTACCTAGGTATCTTTTATTTTAGTTTTTAATCAACATTAATCATAAAGTTAGAAGCAGCCTTTTTTTTTTCTTTTTTTAAAGAGATTTTTGCTATAGAGCATATGTGCTCACTGGAGAGACAGAAACAGAAAGCAAGAAATCACCCTTAAGGGAGATGGCCCCACCGCAATCC
The DNA here is from genome assembly GCF_000334495.1 of Tupaia belangeri chinensis. Lineage (NCBI taxonomy): Eukaryota > Metazoa > Chordata > Mammalia > Scandentia > Tupaiidae > Tupaia > Tupaia belangeri. The sequence continues at coordinate 3,959,482 of NW_006159750.1, forward strand.
CTTCTCCTCCATTCTCCTCTCAGGATTTTAGGCACACACACACACGCGCGAGTGTCTGGCATGAGCCTCAATTCACTAAGTCCAGGACTCAAACCACAGTCAACCATGTGAGAGTCCAGCAATGTAACCATTATGTCATCTGCTGGTCTCATGGAGTCTTTTTCTTTGTGAGAGATTTTTGCTATAGGGCACATGCACTCACTGGAGAGACAGAAAGCAAGAAGTCACTCCTCAGGAGGGATGGCTGCACCACAATCCCTCCAGCTCCATCAGCATTTGGGGATTTAAGGCACACGTGTACACATGTCCAGTGTGGGTTTCAAGCCTCAAGGTCCAAGACAAACTGTGGTCAGCCACGTGGGAGTCCTGTGCCTTACTTAACCACTACACCATCTGCTGACTCCAGAAGGAGTCTTTTTTTTTTTTTTTTGAGGATTTTTTTTGCTATAGGGCACGTGTGCTCGCCAGACAGACAGAGAGAGACAGAGAGACAGAAAGCGAGAAATCATTCCCCAGGGGGGGATGGCCACGCTGCAATCCCTTCTTCTCCATTCTCCTCTCGGGATCTTGGGCGTGCACGTACACGTGCCCGGTGTGAGTTTTAAGCCACCAGGTCTGAGACTTGAACCGCCGTCGCCTATATGGGAGTCCAGCAACATAGCCATTATGCTAACTGCTGGTCCCCACTTCTTCTTCCTTTTTTTTTTTAGGAGTCTTTTTACTCAAGAAAATGATAAATCAAACCAATCCTGAAAAGTATTTCTGAAAATAGCTTATGCTATGAAATAGCAGAGTTAAAATCAAAGTCAAATAATTCCCAAATGAATGGGTTCTAAAGGAACAATGCTTCTGTTCAAGAAGGATCCATGAAAAGTAAATGGTTTGCTTCATTGAAGCTCCTGAGGAAAAGAGTTTCCCAAAGATATTAGGCTCAATATTGGAAATAAAAGCTATTCATCTGAAGCTTTGTTCTTTTCCTAATTTTTGAGGAAGTTCAGAAGTTTACATCTTTTATTTATATGGCAATAATTTTCCTTTTCTCTTTCCTTTTATACATTTTGCATAATGAGGGAACAATTCCTCTGCTATTAAAAACGGCTTTTAACAAGAGGGAGAGATGTTATCGAATATGAGAGGAAGGATCAAATGATAGATTTCCTTTCCGTGTAGAACAGAGAGATTCCGCTTAAATCCATTTTACTTAAACATAAACATTAATTTGGGGACCAGCAGATGGCATAATGGCTATGTCGCTGGACTCTAATGTAGTAGAGTTAAACTCATGCCGGACGCATGTGTGTGCGTGCCTAAGATCCCGAGAGGAGAACGGAGAAGAAGGGATTGCGGCATGGCCATCCTCCCTGGGGGATGATTTCGCGCTTTTTAGCTCTCTGTCTCTCTCTGTCTTTTTGGTGAGCGCACGTGCCCTATAGCAAAAACTTCTCAAAAAAAAACAATGTATTTGTAGCTCTCATGCACTACAACAGTTAGGTTCTCAGTAAGAATACGTTTTCATGTTATAATTTATAAAGTTCACAGAGTGAGATAAGAAGGGTTTTTTCCTCCATAAAATGATAAACAAAAAACTGTCAGTGCCCCCAAATTCCCACCCACACACGCTGAAAGGAAACTTTCATGTCAACAGGAATTACCTTATCTTGATTTAATTTAGCCACAGAACTTGTAGCTTCAATTAAATAAGAAATAAATATTCAATTATGAAGTGTTTGAAACCCTGAGCTTCTATGTAGAAGGAAAGTAATAAATTAGTCCTTCAGAACCACATTTATGCATTGCTATCCTCTGATTCTACCCGATTATCTCTGTAGATAAAATGTACCAGAAATTCAACAGAGGGTTGTAAAGAATTACCAAGATCTACAATAAGTTATTAATTAACATACTATCTCAATAAAAGTGAATTTTGCAGTTTCCAGGTGAATAGTTGTCATGTTCTCAGTGAAACTGAATGCATAATAGGTAATGTTCTGAATCCCTGGAAATGCAAAGAAAATCAACTTAAACTAGTTCTAGTCAGTATGCATCCAAATCTGCTCACTTCTAAGAATAAGGTTGAACATAGCTAACATTTCTTTTCTACGTCCATTGAAATTTTAAGTGCCAAGTCATCACCTATCTCTTACTTTCCCCTTTCCCATGCAAAAATGACCTAGTGAGTTTGTTGCAAAATGATGACTCTTCTCCATTTCCCATTTAATCAGATAGCTGGTCATGATTCCAAACAGTATTATCCATGACGTTCATTTGCTGAAGAAGCATTTTAAGTTCCAACAAGTGTGTGCCAAGCTGTGGGAACTCAAATAGAATAGTAAATGCTGGGTTGAGAGTAGAAACCCAGAGTTCTAATCCTGTCTCCTTCACATCTGGCTAGGTGACCTGGAGAAATCTCTGGGTTTTGTTTTTTCCTGACCAAATGAGTAAGTGAATTGAACTAGATTATTTCTAAAGTTCATTCCAACTCAAAATTCTGATTCTAAATGCACATATACTCTCAGTCCATCAGACACAGGAGAATGGAGGACTTGACTACACTGTTTTTCTCCAAATTTACATCAAGCATGCTTTGTTTGTTTTGTCATCTTCCTTGGACCTTATACTCTTAGGCATGATCCATAACCTTGCTAAGTCCATTCTTTCCTTACCATCCATATCTCATCATATCTCCCCGCTCGGACTCTTCAGTGGTTCCCTGTAGCCTATCCTATTAAAGCCTCTTCATAAAACACTAGAATAGGGTATGTTTTGAGAAATTTAGCTTCAGTGTTTTGATCCAGTCTTATACTCCATTCTCCAATACAGCAGAGACCATTGGTTCATCTCACCTTCAACATTTTCCCTCCCGTGGTTCCCTCATCTTTAAAATGCACATTCTCATTCCACCTCTAGCCTGTTAAATAGACTCCTACATATTTTTCAAATTCTTTATTCAAGTATTCAAGGCCTGGTGCCTTCAAGTACTGTAAGCTAACATAAGGTGGTGGTTACAAGCGCCTTTGCTGAAGTCAGATTGCCTACGTTCAACTCCTGGGTTTCTCACTCGCTTGTTCTGTAACTGTGCATATATTATATAGTCTCTCTGAAGTTCGGTCTATAGAGTTGGTATAAATTAGTACCTCTTGGATTGAGTTACTGTGAGGTGTGTGTGTGTGTGTGTGTGTGTGTGTAGCATTAGGAGCATTGCTTGGCACACAGTAGGCACTCTGTATTTGCAGTTAATATGACACGAGCTACCTGTAGCATGTTTGTTCTATAGCATGTATTAAGGCATGCATATGTAAGCTGTCCTCCCCCACTCACTTCTATTTCTCTTGACCAGTTAGAAAGAGAAGGGGAGAGTAAGAATGAAGACACACCTATTAGCACCCTCTCCACAAATACAGAGTACTGTTTGAAGTCCTGGTATCCCCGCTGGAGAGAAATATGAAACCACAGAGGGAAGCCGTAATGATGATTAAAGGGTTGGAAAGTGATGATTAGGAAGAAAGACTAAAGAACAAGGACTAGTCATCCTAGAAAAGTTGACAGTTATTTAAATAAAGGTTTTTAGAACACCAAGGGCCCTTGAAACACTCCCTGGGAATTATTTGCTGTTCACTTTCAACCATCTTTTCTCCTTTCTTTCCCTCCTCTCTGGCTGTTCTCACCATTTCTTATTCTGTTCTCCTTGCCTGGCTTTCCTCGGCTTTCTGCCACATACCATTCCTCAGAATGCTCATTAGTACTCTGGAAGGTAGATTTCATCATGCTTTTTTGTTATTACTTATGAAAATCACATAGGCTACCCACAGTCACACAATCAAGCCAAGTCACATAACAGAAGCAAGATTCAAACCCAGGTCTGTCTAAGGCCAGAATCCGAGATCACCTCATGACACACGCCCTCACCCCCATTTCTTCTTATGACTAATTCCTGTTGCTTGGTTCTTACCACTCCTCCCACCAGCTCCAGCCTTGCATGTAAAACTGTTCACAAAGCTGGTTGCTTGAAAAGGAAGTACCGAGGGCTTTAAATACTGCAGTGATTCAAGGGGAAGTTACATGTTTTTCTTTGAATGATCAAAATTAATCATTTAACAATGAATTAACTGGTCCCCCCATGTATGAGCCAGTTGAAGCGTCTCAGCAATGGGAGAGCATCAGCTTGACAACTTTACAGATGACTTTTGGAACCAAAGCTTTTACGTCACTGAAAATCCAAACTGCTGAAAATGCTTCAATCGATAAATCTAATGGCCAACAATGTCACTAATTTATAAAACCACATGAACTCCATTAGAATCTATAGAGATAATTAGTTGAGAAATTTGAAATCTAGGGATTTTGGTTCCCTTCATAAGCATAATATAAAGCTGATAATCTGTTTCTGACAAGCACTCCTGAAAATGCTAGTGGGTTTGTGCACTACAGAACTCTGTCAGTAAATCAAATCTGTGCCCAAGTTTCAGGAAAATGTATGAAACAGTTACAGAAAGTGCACCCAGCTGAAAATGTTCCACCATTTTGTTTCGTGACCACAAAATAAATAAAATATGATGGGAATTTTGATGCTCTTTTCTGATATATGAAATTTGATCTGAATCCACTAACTTCTTCATAAAGAAGTGAGCAAACATCCCAATACAGGAGGTCCAGACACAATGAAAGGCTCTCTTCATTCCATCAAATATGTGTTGGCTTGATCCTTTGACCTTCTTTAAAATTGAAATTAAATTAAACACACACTGAACAGATGCAGCAGAAACCGCCTGGCCCTACAGTTCCGGCCGTGTACAAACATTTTCTTTGCAATGAACTAGCACAAACTAGAACCATTTTACTGTCATATGATCAGCAGTGAAAAGAAATAGAATGTCTTGTCATTCTAGCATTTAAATATTTTCTTCTGTATAATTATTTTAATTTTATTTGTGCAAAAATAATATATTTTAATGCAGGAAAGTGTAATATATATATATATATATATATATA
>NW_006159750.1:3964550-3993894 GCF_000334495.1 Tupaia belangeri chinensis
TCTAATATATTTGTATATATCTTTATATCTGTTACATATAAATGTGTGTATATAATAAACAGGAATTGCATCTCCATAACATTTCTAATTTTTATATCTTGGTATTTATTCTTTCCTTTTTTCCTTGTGATATACACTTTTAAAAAAAAAAGACATTTTACTGTATACCCTATTTTATAACTTACTTTCAACTTTGAACTCACTACAGTTTTTCTCAGATGTATACAGTCTTTATTATTCATTTTATAAATTCAGTTGACTAACTTAATGTGATATAGACCAATACCTGTATTTTTCTTTTTTAAGAGAGATTTTTGCTATAGGGCATGTGTGCTTGCCAAAGAGACACAGAGACACAAAGACATGAAAAGTGAGAAATTGCGCCCCAGGGGTGGTGGCCACGCCACAGTCCTTTCTTCTCCATTCTCCTGTCAGGATTTTGGGCACAAGCTTCAGATGTGAGTTTTAAGCTCCCAGGTCTGGAACTCAAACCACAACCAACTACATGGGAGTCCAGACATAGCCATTACACCATCTGCTGGTCCCTGTATTTTGTATTTTTTAAAATAATTAATTATTTATTGGAAACCAGCAGTTAGCGTAATGGCTATGTCGCTGGACTCCCACGTAGTCGACCGCGGTTCACGTCCCGGACCCAGTGGCTTAAACCTCACGCCAGGCGCGTGTGCGTGCGTGCCCAAGATCCCAAGAGGAGAATGGAGGAGAAGGGATTGCGGCGTGACCATCCCCCCGGGGGGGTGATTTCTCGCTTTCTGTCTCTATGTCTCTCTCTGTCTGGCTGGCGAGCACACGCACCCTTTAGCGAAAACCTCTCCAAAAAAAAAAATTATTTAATTCCATTTGTTATTATTATTTTTTTAATTTGACCAGGAAGAGACAGAGAGAGAAAGTGAGAAAGTGAATCGCCAGGTCCAGGACTCAAAACACTGTCAGCCTTATGGGAATTCAGTGCCTTTAACCACCACTCCGCCTGCTGGCCCTTGTATTTTGTATTTTTAAGGTATCTTATATGTGAAGGTCTCAATCATCCTTTAGGAGCAATTAGCATAGCAGCTTCAAGATACTCTGGTTATTTATAAGCACTTCACTTTAATTTTTTTTTAATTTGCCAGAGGGTATATGCACTCACCAGAGAGAAAGAGACAGAAAGACAGAGAAAAGAGAGGGAAAGCAAGAAAAAAAATTCCCCTTGGGGCATGATCATGCTGCAATCCCTTCTCCTCCATTTCTCCATCCTTTCAGGATTTGGGGCAGGCATGCACATGCACATGGTCTGTCTGTTAAGCCACCAGGTCTGAGACTGGAACCACATGATCAGCCTTAACCACCAGGCCATGAGTTGGCCTAACTTTTCTCTTGAATCCAGAGGTGCCCTGCTTGAAGCAAACTCTCCTAATATGAGTTACAAAACAATATTTCTATAGTCCGAACAACTGGAGAGAAAATTCTCTTTAGGAAAAACCCAAGTCTGCACATGTGTGGGACCTGGGACACGAGTACACACAGAAATCAGACATCATATGTCTAATATTTAAATGTTAGAAATCAAGCTAACACACTTGAATAAAACATGTCCTATGCTTTTACCTTGATAAACATGCTTTCATAACTACCTGACGTGCAGGTTAGAGTTAAGAACTTGGGCAGGCTCAGTGACCCAGCAGTAACACGATGCTCGAATGATGCTGGGTCCACACAGAGGCTCTCACGTCCAGCTCCCGGACTGACCAGTGCACGCTAGACATGTGGGCCTATGACCCCAGCTGGCTGGGAAGGCTGCGATGTGGGGGGCGGAATCACAGTGTGAGACCTTGTTGGGATGCTCATTTCTCTCTCTCTCACTCTCACTCTTATCAAAAAAATCATTTGTCTGTTTTTTAAATATTTTTAAAATTATTTTATATAACTTTATTTATCATTATCATTTTCAATTTGACCAGAAAGAGAAAGAGACAGGAAGAGAGAAGAGGGAAAATGAAAACACAAGCCACCAGGACTGGAAACATGGTCATCCGTGTGGGAGTCCAGCACCTTTACCCACCATGCCACCTGCCAGCTCCTATATAATTTTTCTTTTCTTAATTAAAAACTCTTGGCAAATAGGAATTTCTTGCTAAATTATGGAAGTACAGGGAGATCCATCCTGACTCCTGTCCATGGCACATAAGCTATGGTCCATGCCTCCTTCTCCTGGAATCCTGGCTCTCTCCCATACCACAGGGGCCTCGCTCACATTCTCCATCTACGACTTTGCACACAATGGCTGCCTTGTGGCCAGCCATCAGGCCCAAGGCATGTTCACAGTAGCGGCATGGCAGTCCTCAAGTAGAGAGCTGAGCGGGCCTTCGGAGGCAAATGTAGGGAGAGTAGGCAGGGCACTGTGGGATCTCAGATGCCTAAAGCATGATATGATAGCAAGAGACACAGACTCTGAGGGAATCTGCCCTTCCTTGGCCCTGCAGATGTCCTGCCCTTGGCGTGTACGAGTTGCAGTGAGGAGTGAGGGAAGCTGGAGAAGGGTCAGAGTGAGCACTCCCAAGCCCAGGGTCCAAGGTATGGGCTCTTCTGTCTGGGTCTGTGGGCAATAATGAGGGAAGCCCATCTTTCTTCAGCTCTCTTCATAAGCCCATTTGAAATAGAAGCTAAGTCCTCAAAGGACTAGAATTTAGGAAGGGAAGAAATAAAAGACAAAAAGGATTGAAAACCTGAGGGCAAAAATGAGATGAGAAATAATAAAATGATTTGTGAAGTTACTCAATTCATAAAATATTTGTTGAAAACAGGGATTTTTGTACCAAAATAAAGACTCATAAAGGAGCTTGAGTCTAGTTGACTTGGTGTTGTCTCAGACTGACGTAGACTGAAAGGGCCAAGAGGAAATAAGCTCCCTGGAACTTTCAGAAACCCACAGGTGGCCTCTGCTCTCTCACAGACCAGGAACTGGTGGGCTGGAGGGGGAGAATGCTGAACTGGTAACACCTGACTCAGTGAGGGACCAGGCCCTGCCGCTGACGTCTGAGTAATACTTGTAGAAAGAGCTACATTTAAAGAAAGAAAGTATGAGTGCCTTTTTACTTTGCACCACAAAATAAATAAAATATGATGGAAATCTTGCACATGTAACTACTCTGTGATTTTAAGGAATGAAATACTTTAGGGCTTTTTAAGCGATTACATTTTTAAATGAGGTCATCAAAATAAACCTATCTTTTAGAGAGGCTTTTGCCTTAGGGTGTGTGTGCTCACTGAAGATAAGGACAGAGCCAGTAAAAGGGAAAGTGAGAAATCAGCCCTGGGGAGATGGCCGTACCACCGCCCTTTCTCCTCCATTTTCCTGGACATGCACGCACAGGCGCTCGGCATGATTTTTCAAGCCTCCGGGTCTGGGGTCTCAAACCATAATTGGTCATGTGGGAGTCCAATGATATAACCACCATACCATCTACTGGCCCAACATAAACATATTTTTTAAAGGTTATATGTATTGAGTTGTCAGAAAAGTCATGATACATTTTTGCATAGAAAAACAAAAAAATGCATCATGACTTTTCCAACAAACCAGTAGAAATGTCATAATACGATTTTTTTTTTAAAAAAAAAGGACTCTGTTTAGTATCCTTTGTGCAATGCTCAGTCCCTAAACTAGCTCTCTGTCCTCACATCTTAAGGTATTAAAATTTTGCCAGCTGAAACTAAGGTTTTTCCAACAAGTTTCAAAAAGCAGTTTTAAAAATACAACTCTGAGATAAAGACCATCTGCATTCTCAAGTGATGAGATATTTCTGCCTAACAAGTTTTTAGAGGTACACCTTCCTTTCATAGAGTGGAGTAGTTAACCCTTAAGTGACAGGGCAGCTCCAGCAGCAAGGTGGGCTGCACTGCACACTGTCCACTTCTCTAACTGTACACCGATTTCAACCCTCGTGAACATGACTTTTATAGCACCAACGACTGGAGCCTACTTCCACCAATTTCTCACCCTCTAGCCACATTTTCTTCCCTCTTTCTTTCACCTTAGGGTGCATGCATTCGCCAGAGAGAGACAAGACAGTGAGGGAAAGTAAGAAATCACCTCTCAGGGGTATGGCCATGCTGCAGTCCCTTCTCCTCCATTTTTCTCCTGGGATCTTGAGCACACACGCACATGCACTTGTCATGAGTTTGAAGCCACCAGGTCCGGGACTAGAACCATAGTCAGCCATGTGGAAGTTCAACAATGTAACTGCTATGCCATCTGTTGGCTCCATCTAGCCAGTTTCTACAAGAGAGTTCTTCAGGGAACCAGAAGTTAGCGTACTGGCTATGTCGCTGGATTCCCACGTAGTCGACTGCGGTTCGCGTCCCGGACCCGGTGGCTTAAAACTCACGCCGGGCGCGTGTGCGTGCGTGCCCAAGATCCTGAGAGGAGAATGGAGGAGAAGGGATTATGGTATGACCATCCCCCCTGGGGGGTGATTTCTCACTTTCTGTCTCTATGTCTCTCTCTGTCTGTCTGGCGAGCGCACGCACCCTATAGTGAAAAATCTCTCAAAAAAAAAAAAAAAAAGAGAGCTCTTCATAAATATTACTTATTGCCAGAAAACAATAATAATAATACAATAAACGTTAAGCCCTTCGTAATCAAGACATCTTCTCAGTTTAAAGTACTATTGTCAATAGTGTAGGTTTTGACAATTCTCTTGGATCCTTCATGACATCTATAAATGTACACTGACTGTCTTTTGCCTGAACTACTTCCCATGATGAGTGCTGGGATTTAATGAGCATCTACTATATGCCAAGGCTAGTCTAGTAAGGGAGGTGGCCCGAAAGCATGATTATAAACAAAGGAATGCCAGGGTAGAGATGAATTCAGATTGCGACAGCAGTACAGAGGGAGAAAAGGACCTGCTGCCTAGGGTGGGGAGAAAGAGCAGAGGACAAGAAGGTGAAAAGTAAGCGGATGGGTTTATAAGGATGAGAAAAGCACGCTCAAACACTCAGAGGACTAGGGGCACACAACGAAGCCAGAGACAGGTACATTTTATGAAAAGGTCAAAATATTCACATAAAAGTATGAAGTGAGAGAGGTTCGTGTGGTGTTAAGGGTTTGCAATGGGAGCAGAAAGGTAGACGGGGCCAGACTATAAAAGGTCTGTGGAGGAAAAGAAGCCCTCTCCCTCACGAGAAGGTTGCCCTCAAAGCTCATGCCTGTGAGGCATGAAACCTCCTCACAAGGCAATTCTTTTGACATCTTCCTAATGAGACCCCTTAGCAGGATTCAAAGTGTAAACTGAATTCTGCTGTCCAGTGAAATCTGTTAGAACAAGATTCCACAGCCACCTCTGAGGAGACCACGCACGCCACGCGTCATGCCTGGCTTCTCAGAGGGAGATAGCTGGACAAACCAAACGTCTCAGTAACAGAGATGCACACACCTGAGAGAGACTTTGGAAAGGGCGGTCCCCTCGTAGTTTTTTAGCATAAGACCATACTTGCCCAAGGCAAAGTTACTAATGCAAACACACAGAATGTGCATGGGCACTTATGAGAGATGTAGAGGCTCATCCTTCAGTAAGTCAGTCTAGACATCTCAAAGCTGCCTAAACTGGCAGAATACAAGAAAATCTCTGCATGCCGCCCTGGAGCCCACAGGTTCTTACTCGTCCCTATGCTGCCATGCTCACAGCAAACAACAGATAGGACTACACAGTTCTACCAGAAACCTTCAAATTTTCCAGTTTCTGGCCTCACTGGAAGTTGAGTGAAAGGGCTAGCAGGTGACATGGTGGCTGGGGTGCTGGACTGCCACATGACCAACCGTGAGTCAAGCCCTGACTCCAGTGGTTTTAAGACCTTGCCAGGTGCCTGTGCGCGCATGCCTAGAATCCCAGGAGAAGAATGGAGAAGGAGTTACTGCATGGCTATTCCCCCTGGGGGGTGGTGAATTTTTCATTTTCCCCCTCGCTGTCTCTCTCTGGTGAGTGTACATGCCCTATGGCAAAAACCTTAAAAAAAAAAAAAGTTGAGGGAAAACCATAATTCATTAGCAACTTTGATATTTCAAGCAAGTTGCTTACAATCACTATACAAGTGAAACTCAAGGCTGTGGAGAAACTAAACCTAAGAAAGAGCCTCACAGTCACGTGTAGAGAAGTGCTAGAGGGTGCACAGGGTCCTCCATCTCCCTTTGGTGGACATTTGTTATTGTTACCTTCACTTCCTCTTCTAAAGAATTCTTCAGCGCATTCCCAATCCCCATAGCACGCTGTCTCAGCAGATGGGCAACAAAGGTGTACTACCAAGGGTACATGGGTCAAGCCAGATCTGTGTCTTTCATGAAAATTACACATTGAGAAGACTGGGTAGGATGACAGGAGGATGGCAAATAAATGGAGTTAATTCTCTTTTCCTCTCTGTTCTTCACTCTTCCTCCCTGCCCTCTCTCACTCCAACTCCCTCTCCCTCTCTCTCTGCCTCTCTTCCTCCCTCCTCTCCATTGTGTTAGGCAGGCTTAGTTTCTGTCGCTTATGATGAAAAGAATCCTAAATGATGCATTGCCGTTCAGGCATCTCAGTAATCTTGTGAATCCTGTTTAATGATCAGAGGGCAACCACAAAGGAAAGACAGACAAAGGGGACTTGGATAGATACTCCATTTCTACCTTTATTGAGAGTTCACTAGAATTTTCAAGGTGCTTCAAAATGGCATGAGAGGAGAGAGAAAAAAAATGATACAGACTGGTGTGGAATGGAACATTCTGCAAATGTGCCAATGACAGCTCTGTCTTACGTACCCATTCAGGTCAGAAGAAGTGGGGCAAGCAAGGCACAGCAGTCAGATGTGTGAAGGCAGTGCCCTGCAGAGCTGAGTCCTCGCCATGCTTCAGGTAAGGGTGGATAGGAAGGTGGAGTTCACTCACTAAGGTGACCTTCGGGAAAAACTAAGGGCCATATCGGACAGATGAAGTGAGCACCCTGGACCAACCCAGGAAAGCATGGAAGCAGTCACTGCAGCACATGGCAGTCTGAGGCCTATTCACTCAGACACTGCAGGAGCCGTCTGTCACTTCTGACCGGGTATCACCACTGTCTGCTTGCTCAGAAGGAATGGAGAGTCCTAAAGGAAACTGTGATGCCACAGAGGCTCTTCTTGGATCACTGCTGTTGCCTTCCAAGCCTGGAGAGAAATCTAACTTCAGGACCCCTCAGGGTCCTCTATAGCCCTCATATTCAGACCTACGAACCGCAGAATCTCCCAGTGTGTTGTATTCTAGAGTCTTTGGCTAAAAAGGAAACACAGCACAGTGGGCCTTGCATCTAAGCCCCCTTCGTCATAGCTGTGAAGTCCAGAGAAGCACAGTAGCTGTTTCATGGGGTGTTGTGAGGATAAATGAGATGGCGGATATAATGCACTTAGCACAGAGTCCCCCACACACTAAGTGCTCAACCAAATTGGAGAATGTGCCGACAAAGATGCTCCCCATGACCAGGGACAGCTCCAGTTCCTCACTGTTGCCATCCGAGTCCTATACGAATTGTGCTGCTGTGGCTGCACTTCCACCACCATCAAGTGGCCCTAGAAGGCTTCTACTGCAGGTGGAAGGGTCAGGAGGGAGGCTGGCTCTTGCTTCAAAAAGGGAAAGGGGAGCATCTGGCAGCTAAGTCCCTTGAGGCCAAGTGGCAGCTGATTCATACAAGTGGTATTTGGATCAAGGTGGAGGGAATAAGAGAGGAGCCTGCCCCTGCCTCCCAGAAACTGACTTTCTGTCATCATCACAGCTGCCATCTTTCATCACCCAGGCCTCCCCCAGATGTGGCAGCCAACTCACTCGCACAGAATCCCCTCCCGCCCCGGGAACATGTTGAGACTCTGCTGCTTGCTCCTAGCATTCCTAGGAACTGTGCACTGGTCCCTGGTGTCAGAAGAAGTGGGGCAGGGGGTGGGGGTAGAGGTGGGCAGGGTCGACCATTGTTTTTTAATGCATCTGGAGGGGAAAGTATGGTTGGCATTTAGGTTTGAGTATTTTAGGAAGAGGAAATACCCGTGTTTGTGGGACACTGGGATTCATGTGCTTAGAAAAATCAAGTTTTAACAGCTCACAATACAGAAAAGAGAAATCCCTCTACTTGTTCAGTTGCTTCCAGTGAGTCACAGTTGACAGCTGGGGCACCATTGCCTCCAGGGAGACTGATGGACGCAGTGAAAACTGATTGGTTTCATTTAGTCAGAAGGGAAACTCAAAAAAAAAAAAAAATCAAACTTCACAAAATCAAATCTCTGTTTTTAAACACGGAAACTCCCTAAGATTGTTTTGTCCATGCTCATGTCCAGCTGTTTTTATAACATGAACAAAATTCCCCCTGGAAACTGTTCTGCCAGCACACTGCCCTGTGGAAACGGTCCCTGGGAACTTAGTGGAGCTGAATTCGTACCTCATTCTATAAAGCTCCCTAGAGGAACTGGAGCATTCATTTCCAGTGTCCTCACACATGAAATCCAGCCATAATGCTCACTTATTGTGCACGGATAAGAAAATAAGTGCCATTGTTTCATAGGGGTCCCAGACCCTGAGCTAAGTGTTTTATAGGCATTGTCCATTTCGTAGATTACAAACTAGAGATTCGGAGGGATTAATATCATAGGGCTAAAAAGTGGAAGATCTGAGATTCACATGTGTCCCACTTCTTTGCCACCATTAGATAACCTTTTTTAATAATTTATTTTTTATTATGTTTGTATTACATGTAATTCCATATATCTTTACAGTGTATAACATTTCTTTTTCCAGCACGATTACCACGCATATCAGTCAAGACAAAGACATTACTGTCCACATCATCAATTTTGACAGAGCTAGAAAGACATGTTTCATAGTCATGAGGTCCTTATTTTTATAATACTGTCGCTATGTCCATAGTATCTACCATGTATGAGTTGCTCAATAAACGTTTGATCATTGGTTTTACGTACCTAGATAAAACACACCTAAATTTACCTCCTCCCGGTGTAAAAATTCCATATCAAGCTAACTAAAGTAAAGCACTTCACTTCTCTAATTCTCTCTCTAGAATTCCAGGAGTAAAATTGAAGCAAAAAATGGAAGTTATATAAAAACATAAGATGAATCCCTTTTACTGGTTACTGGGAGAAATAATAATACTCGTTTTGAATTCACATTGCTATTTGCTTGTCACAAGTTTCTTCACGACTTTTCAATATTCTGAAACTCAAGGAGGGTAAAGGGCAAAGAGTAACAAATGGAGTTATTTCAGTTATATTCAGTTATTTCAGACAAGAGCCAAATTAACTGGGTGGTGGCAGGTCACAGCTGAGTGGAATGTGCGTGCCAACATCTGGCGATCAGTGCGTCACCTGCATCTCCTCATTCCAGATGCCAACACAGGCATCAGAGACCTTCCCAACTCTCTGCCCACATCTCATGGCAATCCTATGAGGACAGAATTATTATTATCCCCATTTCATAGATGAGACAACTGGCTTAGCAAGCAAATTGTCCAAGATCACAGAGGCAGTGAGGGGCAGAGCAGGGTTATGACTAGTTTGCTCAGAACTCCTAGACTGTTAACGAATATTCTGCTTTCCAATAAAGCCATAGCTCGTTGTAAAAGTTACCCTTCAGCTATCATCCTGAAATAGGTAGAGGCCTGCAGAGATTTCATTTCTGGTCCCAATCAAAGGTAGGCTGAAGCAGACAAAGCAAGAGCCTTAAACAATGATTCATTCCCTACCTTGTGAAAGGCGATGGTAATTCTAGGTCAAAGTCTAATGAACGGATGTCCGCATAGCAATTAGCAGAGCAGGCACCCCAACTGGCAGTCTTGGCAGAGCAGCTGTGAACGTCATAGAAACTGGACTCCTCTCTCTGCAGCAGAGGAATTCCACGTGGCTTATCCAGGATGGAGCAGGCTGACGAGGACTTCTCTCCTCCCTCAAGCTGGAAAACTGCTCCTCCTTTATTTATTTATTTATTTATTTTCAGAGGTTTTTGCTATAGGGCTTGTGTGCTCGCCAGACAGACAGAGACAGAGAGACAGAAAGTGAGAAATCACCCCCCAGGGGGATGGCCATGCCGCAATCCCTTCTCCTCCATTCTCTCAGGATCTTGGGCACACACACACACATGCACCCAGCGTGAGTTTAAGCCACCAGGTCCAGGACTCGAACTGCGGTGGACTAGATGGGAGTCCAGTGACGTAGCCATCACGCTAACTGCTGTTCCTTTTTTTTTTTTTAAAGAGATTTTTGCTGTACAGGAAACCTGTTCCTTTAACATCTTCCCAGAAAGAAGCAACTCATGGAGGGTCACAGCGAGGTGTGATGGTTGTGCCTTTTAGTAAAACAGACATCACCCTCCACTTCATCAGCTGATTTGAAACTTCTGTTTGCTCCCAAAGGCAGCTGATCAAATTTGCTAAAACAAACTTGAGTAGAATTAGCTTTGTTCAATGTCACTCTGTAAGACACATTATCTGTCATCAAGAATAATACCACCAACAAACCAGCAGTTGGTGTGATAGCTGTGTTGCTAGACTCTCATGTAGTTAACCACGGTTCGGGTCCCAGATCTGGTGGCTTAAACTCACGCCAGGTACACACGTGTGTGTGTGTGTGTGTGTGTGTGTGTGTGTGCTCACGCGTGCATGCCCAAGATCCCGGGAGGAGAATGGAGGAGAAGGGACTGTGGCCTGACCATCCCCCCTGGGGGGTGATTTCTCACTTTCTGTCTCTTTCTCTCTGTTTTTCTGGCTAGTGCCCACATCCTATAGCAAACCTCTAAAAAAATAAAAGAATAATATCACAAATGGAATCGAAGAATATATCCCATTAACATTTTGTCTTTATACCACAAATGTCTAAATTCCCTTATATTTTTTCTTAAGTTATTAAGCAACATTACGTGCACGCGTGCATGCCCAAGATCCCGGGAGGAGAATGGAGGAGAAGGGACTGTGGCCTGACCATCCCCCCTGGGGGGTGATTTCTCACTTTCTGTCTCTTTCTCTCTGTTTTTCTGGCTAGTGCCCACATCCTATAGCAAACCTCTAAAAAAATAAAAGAATAATATCACAAATGGAATCGAAGAATATATCCCATTAACATTTTGTCTTTATACCACAAATGTCTAAATTCCCTTATATTTTTTCTTAAGTTATTAAGCAACATTAGCTAGCATTCCAGTTGAGTCATCACTTACATATGAAATCAACATATTTCTATCGTTAGTTACAGTATGTAGTATTACATTATAAACTACCTTATCTTTTACTGGAAAGATAAGGAGTGGAGGAACAGGGGAATCAATATTTACAGACTGTCTAGTATGGACCGAGCATTTTATTTCATCTTCACAACTCCAGGGTGTGTATTATTATCTCCATTTTATATCAAAGAAAGGAAGATTCAGAGAAGTTAAATAATCAGCCTCCATCTCACAAACAGTGTGAAGTGAGGATTCAAAGCTACGTTAGTCTGACGCTATGACCTTTGTTCTTTCCACTAGAAAATGTCACATAAATGTACTTACTTTGGATCACATGCATCTATGTCTGAGATTACTCTGAAATACATAAATTATAGAGAAATTCAAAAATGTAAGATAACTGGACACCAATTATTATAACCTTTTTATTTTATTTCTTCCACGAGTGGGATAAACAGAAGGGGAGACAAAGCACCCCGACAGCGTCCACCCCTGTCCTTAGCTAGCCCCAGACCGTGAGCAAGCATGTGCCAGGGGTGTTCAGGGAGGTCTCCAGATCTGAATCCAAACCTTCCATGTAGGACTGCCTCGCAAGGCATCACAGTTACCACTGTCCCATCACCTGGCCCCCAATTAATTAGTCTCTTGAATTAAATTATTCTTCCTGTCTCAAATCCCTACTCTCTACCACTATCACATTCTCAGCATACAGGAAACAATAATTAAATAGTGACAAAACAACTAGGATCCATGATTATTTTTAATCCATAAGGGATGCCACGAAGTACGATATAATAATATTTAGCCCCACTTCCTAAACCTATCTCACTACATGACTGTAAGGAGGGGAGGGCTGGTACAATCCCAAGGCATTGTGAGATTCTAAATTAGTAAAGAAAGATTACGTTCAGAATAGCCTACTTATGCAGGGGAATGTACTGACAAGTTTCCCAAAGACTTCTGGTCAAAAGCTGAAAGACGGGAACCAGCAGTTAGTGTAATGGCTATGTCGCTTGACTCCCACGTCGTCAACCGTGGTTCGCGTCCCGGACCCGGTGGCTTAGAACTCACACCGGGCGCGTGTGCGTGCGTGCCCAAGATCCCGAGAGGAGAATGGAGGAGAAGGGATTGTGGCGTGACCATCCCCCCTGGGGAGTGATTTCTCGCTTTCCGTCTCTATGTCTGTCTGTCTGTCTGGCAAGCGCATGCACCCTATGGTGAAAACCTCTCCAAAAACAAAAAAAAGCTGAAAGACGTCGAGTTTTTATTTGTTTGGTAGGGGAGAAAGTGGCTATCTAGAAAACTCCATTACAGAGTTTCATGACCATGTAGGTTAGTCTATGAAAATAGATTTTTGAAGAAACCCTCATTTCCTTTCAAAGGCCTAAGATTTGCCACATAGATGAATACGAGCACCATGCCTTATGAGGTAGAATGCTTGGCTTTGAATCCCAGTTCCGTCTCTAGTCAGCCTGGGGACCCGTGGCAAGGGCTTAACTCAGAGGCCTCAGATTCCTCTGCCATGAAATGAGTTAGAATAAGATGATCTCTGATTTCCCATCTGGGATAGGCACCATTCATTTATTTAATAAATATTAATATATATATATTTAATAACCATCACATTCCAGTGTTTGATGACTCCCTCTTGACATTACTACCATCAACATGACATTTATTAAGCACCTGCCATATGAGCCAAAGTGATTATAAAGAAAGACTCATTCTTTTCCAAGAACCTCACAGGGGACACTTGACATATATACAACTGTGGAAGGTAGTCCAAGGAAAGCACCAATAAAAAGTGTGAGCAGGGCACACTCTAGGATTCCCTAAGAATTATCTGAATTTTCTTCATTATTTCAGTCATCTTACTAAGACAAAGGGGAACATCCATGGAGTATTCCTTAGTCTCCACACTGAAAGTGAGATTGTAGTTGGTATTTCCTCTCCATTTCTCTCTCATGAAAAACACACATATCCAGACTAGAAACTAAACACAATCATAAGCAAATGGCTACATGCATGTAGAATCTACGCGGGAAATGTGGACGACCACATGCTGAACATTCACTCACTAACACCCTCCACGCTTGCCTTCCATGCAGAGCTATAGTGAACGCCCACCACATGATTGGTGCTCAATGGGCTAGAGAGGTAGAAAAGAAAGGATCCTTACCTCCTAGGAGCTTGGTGTTCGTTCCATTTACTGTCAGGAAGACAGAACTATAAACCATTTCTGTGGGTACAGTGACAATAGTTCAAGAATCCTTGCTTCTGGGGACCAGCAGTTGGTGTAATGGCTATGTCGCTGGACTCCCACATAGTCGACTGTGATTCGCGTCCTGGACACGGTGGCTTAAAACTCACGCCGGACGCATGTGCATGCATCCCCAAGATCCCGAGAGGAGAATGGAGGAGAAGGGATTGTGGCATGGCCATCCCCCCTGGGGGGGGGTGATTTCTCGCTTTCTCTCTGTCTCTCTCTCTCTCTCTCTCTCTGTCTGGCGAGCGCATGCACTCTATAGCAAAAACCTCTAAAAAAAAAAAATCATTGCTTCTGGATGGTAAGAAAGGGAACACTTGATGATGTCTAGAGAATCTGGGAAGCCTTCTCAGAAAAGGACTTTATCTGAACTCTGGAGAAAGTGAAGGACTTGGATGGAGCAGTGTGTGTGCAAGGGAGTGGAGAGAAGCAAGAAGGCCTAGCCTTTGAAATAGCACAATATGTCCCAGACCCAATGCCAGGACTGTATGAGTCAGAGTCTGTAAATACTATAGATATCTCTGCAGTATTGGGTGCTTGAGGAATTTAGTGGGAAGCAAGTTTACCGAGAGACATGAAGTCTACAAGTCTTTGCCCCGTTGTTGAATAGTGATTAAAAACATGGGTTCTTGGGCCAGTAGATGACATAGAGTTTAAGGCCTTGGATCCCACATGACTGGCTGTGCATTTTGAGTCCTGGATCCAGTAGTTTGAATATCACATCAGGAGTGTGGGCATGTGTGTCTAAAATCCTGAGAAGAGAATGGAAGAGAAGGAATTACAGCGTAGCCATCCCCTTGAAGGAGTGATTTCTCACTTTCTCTCTCTCTCTGGTGAGCACATGCACTCTACAGAAAAACAAACAAACAAACACAAACTAAAAAATTAATGGGATCTGGAGCTGAACTTCCTGAGTGTAAATCTTGACTCCACCTGACCTTACAGAGGTGAACCTCTCTGTTCTGTTGCTATTACAAAAAAGAATTAGCAGGTGGCCTGTAGTACAGAGTTAAGCACCGTGCATAGGAAGCAAATGCCATGTGGCCAACCATGGCACGAGTTCATGTGTGCCCAAGATCCTGATAGGACAGAGAAATGGAGCAAAAATGATTGCTTCATGGCCACACCCCACTGGAGTGGGACTTCCTTTCTGTCTCTAGTGAGCATATATGCCCTCTGGCAATTAAAGAAAATAATAAATAAAAGGAGAATGTGGAAATGCTTTAAAAAGTGTCTGGCACCTAGTAAGGGCCATATAAATGTTTGCTATTCAATACACCATGGGAAGGCACTGAGGTAAGGAAATTAGCACGTGAAGGGTCAGACGGAGGCTCAGAGGTAAAATGCACTCCTCTACAAGGCTACATGGCAAGGTTCTGTGGAAAAGTCCAGAGACTTCCTTGGTATGCCTGGCATGCATGTGCTGATGATCCAGGGCTAGCTGGGAACTGAGGGTGGATTAGATTGTGACATTGAAACTGTTGGAGATGTGCTCGCCTGTTCTCTCTCTCTCTCTCCCTCTCTCTCTCTCTGTCTCTCATCTCTTTACTTCATGGAGGGAATAAATAAACTTTTAAAAATCAGTGTGAAAACTTCTAAAAGTTAGCCTAAATGCCTGTAGACATTTGCCTGTAATGGTGTTTAGTTATTGTTCTGGATGTATGATTTTCACGAGAGGGCAATGGAGAGGAAATACCAAATACAATCTCACATCCAGTGTGGAGACTGAGGAATGCAGTACAGATCGTCCCCTTTGTCTTAGCACAGCTTCTGAAATAATGAAAGGAATTCAGACAATGCTCGGGAATCCTGTATTGTCCTGCTCATACTTTTTATTGGTGCTTTCCTTTCATGTTTGTATACATGTCAAGTGTCTCCTTGTAAGGGGAAAGGAACGGGTCTTTCTTTGTGGCTATGTTAAGGAGCTTAAAAACGGGTTTGTGGTTACAACTGTACTGCAAAATTTAGAGGAATATATATATATCTATATATGTAATCCATATAATTCAGTAATGATAGTCTCTCCGTCCTGGGAGGTCTCAGCTTCTCTGAATCCAAAAACTAATTCCATGGGAGATGGTGCACATCATTAGGAACTCTTTGGATTGGAGGGCATGTTTCCTTTTATTTAATTAAGTTTAGCACATGAAACGATCATCATTTTTCTTGTTCACTCTTTCATGATTTTTATTAGACTTGTTTAGACAATACTATTACGTTGGAAAATAAAAATTAGGGCTCATAGAAAAGAATATAGGTTGTCTGGCCAGATTGGAACACAAGATTCTTTTAAGGGATGCCAAGAACATTTCCCTTTTAGAAGGACAGGCTTAAGGGGGTTCTGCAGACTGTGTATTAGTTATTAAAACACTGTTCTTTGTTCTGTTCTATTACTCACCCATTACCAACCTTCAGGAGAAAGGTCACTGTTTTTTGTTTTGTTTTTTTTATTTGTTTGTTTGGTTTTTTTTTTTTTTTTTTTTTACTATAGGGTGCATGCACTCACCAGAAAGACAGAGACAGAGAGACAGAAAGCGAGAAATCACCCCCAGGGGGGATGGCCATGCCTCAATCTCTTCTCCTCCATTCTCCTCTTGGATCTTGGGCATGCACGCACACGCGCCTGGCGTGAGTTTAAGCCGCCAGATCCGGAACTTGAACAGCACGGGAGTCCAGCGACATAGCCATTACGCTAACTGCTGGTCCCAGGAGAAAGGTCACTGTTATCAATAGCAAGAAAACAGAGGTTAAGGTTAGAATCATCTTGAAAGGCTGCAAAAGTGATATTCTTTCCTTTGAGAAACAGTAAATGCTAATTCATAAGCACTGTTCAGACATCCAATTCCAAATCAAAATCTCATTATTCTCATCATTGTGTTTCCAGCAAGAATTGAATTTCTAGACTTTATAAGTTTTAACTATGGGGCTATGCTCAAAGTTCTGCAGGTTGGAGAAGTAGGGCAGCATTTCTATTCCATGCACTGAAGGAGGCCTGGAAAAGGAAGTTTAAAAGCCATCAGCTCCAGGAGCTGCGGCAAGCCAGTCTGACCTACTTGTAGACCCAAACACCTGGCATTCTTTGCTAGGTTTGCTACTATCTGGGCCACATCTTTTTATTAACTTCTCTGGCTTTGGTTTTCTCTCTCTGTTGAAGTGTATGATTAATGCAGGAATTTTATTATCATTGCTATACTCTTGTTGCTTTGAAAATCCAAACTGCAATAGTCAGCAATGGTAGTCTATCAGTCTCCATCTGTCTCTTTTCTGCCCCCCGCCACCTCTTATTTTCCTTTATAAAGACTCAAAGTATGAAGTTATTTCATTTATGCATATGTTTATAAACATGTATATACATTTATGTGATGAAAGTATATCACATATAATCATTTTATAAATGTTCAAAAAATCACACATCCTATCTGCAATACTATTGTCTAAACATTAATTATAGTCATTTTACCCCAAGGGGGTTCCTTCTCAAAAACACTATTCACAGAAATCAAGGGGGCTCTTCCGCAGTCTGCCTAGGGAGCTATAGCATTTCCTGTTTTTCCTGGTCTCCTCCTACTCTATGAGCTCTTCCAGCAGTGGGTGATTCTCAGTGCGAAGCCCTGGACCAGTCACTTTAGCATCAGCCTCACTTGGGACCATTTATTGGATCATTTCAGATCCACTAAATCACAAACTCTGGGGTGATACCCAGAAACCTTTGTTTTCACAAGTCCTCCTTCCCAAATGATTCTTATGGATGTCAAAGTTGAGAACCTCTGTTTCATAGCACTGACACAATCAGCCCTTTGGGGAGTAAAAGACATTATTATAATGGAATAGCAATCTGGTGTAATGAACCAGATACCAAGCAGGTTAGTATTACAGTGCAATCTCTTCAAACATTAGTGTGGTATTTCCTCCATTAAAAATTAAAAAAAATAATAATATGATTTTAGTCATAGTATTATTTCTTAAATCAAAAAACACTTGTTGAGCCCCACTGTGTGCCAGGCACTGGGAAAACAGAGATGAAAGAGATTTAGTCCTCTGCAATTTATACTCCACTAGCAATCCAGAAGAGGGAGAGGAGAATTATGCAACCAATATTTATTGAACACTTACTATGCAATCTTAGCACAAGGGCTATATTTAGTAAGGCAATCCTATGAGGTTTCTACTATCATTATCCATCTATTATAGGAAAAGAGATCATCTTAGTGAAGTAAACATACCCAAAGATGGGAATTTTTTCTTCCAATTTCTTATTCTGAAAAAAACTTCAAATGTACAGGAAAGTTGAAAGAACAGTATAAGGAGTATAACCTTCACCTATATCCAATGATTGTTGACATTTCTCCCCAAATGCATCATCATGTATCTTTTAAGATCTCCTTCTACATAAGCACAATGCCATTTTCACACCTAAGAAATTTATCCTTGATACAATAATGTGTCTCATAATCCCAGTTGGTGCAAAAATATCTTTGCTAGCTCAGGTATTTTTCCCTCCCAAATCACGTTCCAGTCATGGATCTTGCACTGTATTTAGTTGTCATGTTACTTCAGTTTCCTTTTACTTAGAATAGTCCCCTGCTTTTGTTTTTAAACTTTATGATATTGGCATTTTTTTAGAAGTCTAGATGAATTGTTCAGGAGACTCCCCTACATTTTGAATTTGACTGATTATTTTCTCATTTTGGGTGAGAATTTTATATAAATGATGTATATTTAATTTTATATTACATCAAGTGCCCAATATCAGCTTGACTCAATACTGAAGATGCTAATTTTTTAAAAAAATTATTTATTATCATCATAATCTTGTCTATATTACATTGAATAGCATATAACTTTATAGTGTATTACATTGCTTTTTCAAAAGGGAATGCCATGCATGTCAGTCAATACAGAGAAACTAACATCCCCACTTCATCATTCAATATCTTTTCATTGTTTTTCCCAATCATTATATTATTATTCCAATTATTTTTTAAACCAATCAATCATCATTTCTCATTTTGCTTGTAAAAAGACTTTACTCATCACAAAATACTTCTCAGACCAATCCAGTTGAGAATACTACACACATCATCAACAGGTAATAAACCGTATTCGTGTCCCACTAATGTCATGCCTCTCTATTTGTTCTCTTGTTATCTTTCTCTATACTCTTCTCTTTACCCCCCACCCCGTTCCACACTGTCTTATCCTTGTTAAGTATTTTCATTGCTGTTATGTCCTCCAATATTTCGCTCTCTACCATAGAGTGCAGATAGTCGGTATATATTAAGTGGATTGAAAGTGACATAAAAAAGTGGAAGGATATCTCATGGTCCTGGACTGGAAGAATTAACATAATTGAAATGGCAATTCTACCCAAATTAATCCACATGTTTAATGCAATTCCAATCAAAATACCAGAAATATTCTTCACAGATCTAGAAAAGACAATCATAGAATTTGTCTGGAGTCATAGAAGACCTCGTATTGGATATGCTAATTTTGATACCTTGGTCAAAGTAGTGTTAGCACATAGTTCCCTTGCAAAGGCAGCTTTTCCCTTTATAATTTTTAAATAATCTGCAGGGAAATAGTTTGAATAATTATATCCTGTTCTCTAGCAATCTTTTATCCAGTGGTTTCAATATTCATTGGTGATCCCTGTCTGAATAATTTATTATACTGGTAGCTACAAAAATAGAGATTTTTTTTCCTAGTCGTATCATTTCTCTTAAATGCATTAGCTAGCATTCTTTTATGAAAACAATGCTCTCTCTTTCCACCTCTTTCATCCTCTTTGGAGCTATAAACTCATTTTTTTAGTTAATAAATTATAATTAAGTATCATCGTTATTTTTTCAGTGCTCATACTTGAGTATTTAACTCCCAAATTTGACCAAAAGGAGCCCAAGGCAGTTTCTCACCTTTGATCATTTCCTCATGATGTCAATCTTTCCTTGCTTCCTAACACTAGGAGTGTCTTTTCATCCTTCACATGTGGAACCAGCCATTGCTCTACGGAACCCCGGCTCCCTCTAGTAGGCAATAGTCTTTGGAAATCAACATCCAAAAGTCACAGCTGGACTTTGAATCCAGTCCATGGGACTCCAGACCTTGAGCTGTGAACCCTGTACAATCTGACTCCAGTTCAGCGTAATATCCTCTCATAAGTGAGGTACACAAAAGATGCTCTGGGAATATAAAGGAGGCTGTGGGTGAAAGGAGAATGAAGGTTGGCAGGGAAGACTTGCCTTGCTAATCCACCTCTACTGTTATTTCCATGTTGATGCCAAAGCTATTTCATTTAACCTCCCAGTCACTATGGAAACAAAGCCTTTCCAATTTGGGTCCTAAATCTATCATCCAGAGTTTTGGCTTTCTTGTATTCCACCATGGACACAAAAATCTCTGGAAAAGTTCCTCTTTCCTGGGCATTCGGAAAGATCTAAGAAATGCTGCCCTTCCTTCCACATTCCACTCCTGCATGCCCTTTGCTGCCCACTCATACCTTCTTTTGGGACTTGATCCTCAAAGTACATAAAATTTCTTTCATGAGAAATTCTCTGTATCCAGAGTTATCATCGGGAGCTTCTAATTCCTACTCCCTTGATACTGCACCTCTCCAGAACTCACTATCTTAGCACAAGAGTTAATACGAAATTTTAGCATGTTTAAAATCTAATTGTATATTTTAATTACCCTGCCTCAGCAATGTAGGCATATCTCTCAATCACATGTATTTTAGGAGGGCAATGTTTTATTACCCTAAGTTTGAATTTGCACAGTGAGGGAGTATGAGAGAAGAGAGGTAGCTCAGATTGAACCCCAACCCAGGTTTCCTTAGAGGAATAGCAAAAGCAAGTCAGCTCAAGTTCACCTGGGCTGGAAATACAGAGCCTGCGGGCTTGGGCATTTCTAGATGGAGCCTCTGCTTTGTACGGTCTTATGTTTTTCTTCAGTCATGTTGCTGCTGCTGCTATCAGTAATGGAATCACTAATAATGACATCTTGACCTATTCAGCCATATCAAATTTGAGTCCACTTAGTCCACAGAGGAGACAGCCAGCCTACGACATTACTGATGAATAGAAATTAAGTGATCTTTCAGTGGTACAAAGGAGAGAATCAGGGCCTATTTAAAACTACTCCCTGGGACCAGCAAATGGTGTCATTTTTATGTCTCTGGACTCTCACATAGTTGACTGCAGTTCAAGTCCCAGACCTGGTGGCTTAAAAATCAGGCCAGGTGTATGTGTATACATGCCCCAAACTCTTAGAGGAGAATGGAGAAGGGATTGTGGCATGGCCATACCCCTGGGGAGTGATTTCTCACTTCCTGTCTGTGTCTCTCTGTCTCTCTGGCAAGCGCACACAACCTATAGCAAAAATCCCTCTTCATCTTTTTTAATTAAAAATAAATAAAACTATTCCCTTAGAACTATTCCAGATAGGAATCAATAAAACATCCATGCTCAGGACCACAAGTTGGCTTGGAAAACAGATCCACAACTGAGAACCCTGTGGCCTTTTCAGGAGTACTCCAGACCAGATCTCTTCCTGTCAGCTGATAAACTCCGAGAACCAGGGTAACTCATTACTCACTCCTAACCTGCTTGTTTGCTGTTGCTTGACCACAAGCCAAGGAAAATGAACATTCATATGGTGGACTTGGCAGCCTCCCCACTCCAGACTGCTTTTCCACAGATTGAAAGAGGCTTTGAAGTTGGCCTCCCCTTCACACTGCCCCAAGCTGGGGAATCACCCTTGGAGAAGCACAGCTCAGCAGGCACTGAGCCATGCTGCCCTTCAGGTCAGGAGACATTCAGGCAGGGCCTGGCTCTTGGCCTCATGACTGGATAGAATGACTCCACCTATTCCCAGGGATTCGAGAGGTGCCAGACAATATGCAAGTCTTTTTGCTGCATCTCTAGGAAAACAAGCTCAGCATTTTGTACTCACATTTTAACATAAGAATGTCTGTCTTTTTGCCTGCACATTCTGAGTCAAAGAGTGTCCAAGTGAAAGACTTCAGAAATGTTTTGTAGGCCAGTCAGTGGCATGGTAGTTAAGGTGGCTGTAGTTGGCCCATAGCCAACTACATGGTTCCAGTCCCAGACCTGGCAGCTTGAAAACACACTGGGTACGTGTGTACAAAATCCCAAGAAAAGATTTCAGCCTAGCCATACCCTTCACAAGTACTTTCTCTTTCTCTCTCTCTCTGTCTCTCTCTCTCTCTCTCTTGCACACACTCGATAGCAAAATTTAAAAAGAAAAAAAAGAAATGTTTTGCACCCTCGGTAACCAATAACTCATAGGATCTGGATTCATATAGGATTAGAATTCAGTACAAAGAGTGTTGGAATGAATGAATGGATGAGTGAGCAAATGAAGGTGGAACATAGAATGAGGGAATGGCCTAAGTGAATAAAGACTGCATGGGACCAGCAGTTGGAGTAATGGCTATGTCGCTGGACTTCCATGTAGTTGACTGCAGTTCGAGTACTGGACCTGGCAGCTTAAACTCATGCCAGGTGCGTGTGTGTGCATGTCCAAGATCCCAAGAGGAGAATGGAGGAGAAGGGATTGTGGTGTGGCCATCCCCACTGGGGGTGATTTCTCACTTTCTATCTCTCTGTCTTTCTGGTAAGCGCACATGCCCTATAGCAAAAACCTCTGAAAAAAAATAAAAAGACAGGGAATCTTGGTTTTAGTCCTGACTCAGTTCTTTCATGGCCTCTCATTTCACCAGTTGGACAGCAACAGCCCCATCTAGAAAATAAAAGGCTTGGGGAAATGATTATATCTCTTCCAGCTATAAATGGCTTATTATTTCACTTGTATATACATGCAGATTAATAGTTAAAAATAAAACCAGCTTATAATTTGTAGCCATCAGTAATATTTAAACAGCTACTGAATAGGCAGGAATCCAAAAGCAGCTCCAAATTGAATTACATCACATGATTAATGAATTACGAATCTGAATTTTTACTGTCACAAGTGAAGTAACTCAGCCTCCATGGCACATCCTCACCTATAAATATTCTAGACACATTTGCTTCCAAACTATAGAAAATACAGCCAAAACTAAGAAGGGATCATAATTATCCTAGGCTTACATACTGTACCAAGACGGACACAGATAAGCTCTTTGAAACTGGCTTCTATTTGAGAACTCTAACGCTGTTGGAAATAAAGAATCTGAGTCATACTAAAGGGCTTCCAGGTAATGAACAACTAACGGAGTACTTAATAACCCGCTAGTGTAGATGCTGAAAACCACTCAGGAGGTATGGTCTTTCTATTGTTATCCTAACTTAGAAATGGATATTATAGAATTAGAAATATATACAGGCATTATAATTTAGAAATGCTATACGACTATCCTTTTCCCTCTATTTTTACTTTCTGTTTTAAAGTCTTAAAACAGTCTTCCTAAAGAAACCACTTTAGGAGTTGAAATTTCCAATGAAATTGAAGATAGAAATATCTCTTCAGAGTTCCAAGAATGATTACCAATTTCTAAAATGAACTTAGACTCTCCCACACATCCTGAGTGATAAGGCCTTATCTGAGCTGCTTCACGTGTAATTAAACCAGGAGAAAAACGGGGCACTGGCACAGAATGCACAACCTTCCTCGGACACACAGTTCCAGTGGAAATCCACGTAGCTATCGGATGGATTAAAGAATTGCATACAGCATGATAAAACTGCCATGAGCACTTGCTGTAATAGAAACAGTATTATAGCAAACATTAAGCCAGCAAATTTTACCTCTCAAAAATGTTTCCTTTTAGGGACTAGCCGTTAGCGTAATGGCTATGTCGCTGGACTCCCATGTAGTAGACCGCAGTTCGAGTCCCGGACCCGGAGGCTTAAACTCACACCATGTGTGTCTGCGTGTATGCCCAAGATCCTGAGAGGAGAAAGGAGCAGAAGGGATTGTGACATGGCCTTCCCACCTGGAAGTTGATTTCTCACTTTCTGTCTGTCTGTCTCTCTGTCTTTCTGGTGAATGCACACGCCCTATAGCAAAAACCTCTCCAAAAAAAAAAGTTTCCTTTTACATTTCTGCTTTTAAGGTCAAGCCTGAAAAGACTCAGGGCAGAATAAAGCAGATATGCCAAAAATAATTTAGACATCCTCGCTTCTGCCCAAGCAAAGTCATATGCTTAAAAACTAGTCTTTGGCAGAAGAATTATTTATTTTTCTTTCTTTATTATCATTATTATTTCTTTAATTTTCTTTTTTGTTGTTTTTGTAACTAAAGAACTTTCATTTATTTTTCACTAAGTCTTTATCCTGAGAACAAAACTGAACTGTGTCATTGCTCCCCACCCCATCTTGAAGGGTTAGTACACTAAGTGTTGTAAAGCAGATTGGAACAGTTTGAAAGATTGGAGCCAATATTAACTGACAAGGAGCAACCTCCAACTGAATCATCATAAAAATGTTCAAGTAAAAAAAAAAGAAAAAAGAAAAAAGGGGCAAGAGCAGTTTGAGACTGAGCAAGATCCTCATATTTCATCAAATATATTCTTTCTTGGGTAGAAAGAATGGAAATAGGATACTATGCTACAAAAACTTTCACTACAGTACTCTGTACACACCTGTGTTCCAAGTCCACCCCATTCCCCTAATGCTTCCAGCTAAGGAGCACGTTGCTCTTCTCTTTAATCCAGTATGTTATATAGCTGGTATGTATGGGTATCAGCTCGGTAAAAAGACAGCTGAGGGACCAGCAGTTAGCATAATGGCTAAGTCACTGGACTCCCATGTAGTCAACTGTGGTTCAAGTCCCGGACCCGGTGGTTTAAACTCACACCGGGTGCATGTGCATGCGTGCCCAAGATCCAGAGAGGAGAATGGAGGAGAAGGGATTGTGGCGTGGCCATCCCCCCAGGGGGTGATTTCTCGCTTTCTGTCTCTCTGTCTCTCTCTGTCTCTTTCTGTCTTTCTGGTGAGTGCACACGCCCTATAGTAAAAATCTCTAAAAAAAAAGCAGCTCAGATCTGCCAGATTGTCAATAAAATCAAACAACTGACTGATACTGTTCAAGATGGAGGGATTGTTGGGGTTCATTCTCTTCAGATGTTCCTTTTTTTTTTGGAGAGGTTTTTTGCTAAAGGATGCGTGCGCTCTCCAGAAAGACAGAGAGAGAGACAGAGAGATAAAGAGCAAGAAATCCCCCCCAGGGGGGATAGCCATGCTGCAATCCCTTCTCCTCCATTCTCTTCTTGGGATCTTGGGCACACATGCACATGTGCCCGGTGTGAGTTTAAGCCGCCGGGTCCAGGACTTGAATCGCAGTCGACTACATGGGAGTTCAGCGACATAGCCATTGCGCTAACTGCTGGCCCCCATCTTCAGATGTTCGTCATGCATTTTACAAACACCTTCCATGCATTCATTCACAGATTCATAGTCCGAGTAAGTTCTGCCTTCTGGCATCTTGGTGTGGTGTGCTAGCAAAATGGTTTGAGACATTTTGCTAAATTCTTTTCACTTGTAGCCACTGCCGACATCATCACTGCACACGAGCTTAGCCGCAATGCAGCCAGCAGTCCATTTCCACGATAGGAATCCTTATTTCTTTAATTTTCTATGAGAGAGGGAAAATG
This sequence comes from Tupaia belangeri chinensis, assembly GCF_000334495.1. Classification (NCBI taxonomy): domain Eukaryota; kingdom Metazoa; phylum Chordata; class Mammalia; order Scandentia; family Tupaiidae; genus Tupaia; species Tupaia belangeri. Next base: position 3,989,655 of record NW_006159750.1, read on the forward strand.
AGAAAGTAAATCACCAGAGCTGGGACTCAAACCATAGTTGGCCGTGTGGAAGGCCAGCGCCTTAACCACCATGCCATCTGCTGGCCCCTAGAAGAGTATGTCTTAAATTCTCTGAAGATATCAAGAACCAAATTTGGAAGACTGAGATCACAGATTTTTCTCTGATCATGTATAGGATTCTATTCCACTAAAATCTTAGCCACAAAGCTGGAGTTAGACCAAAAGAGTCCATAGCCCAGCCTGGTGGCAGAGTCGGTAGTAAATTGAACTGCAGTGGAAGTCACGGGGCCAGCTGTAGTCGGGATCCTCAGGCTGTCTTGAAAACAGACCAAGATCCTGAGAAGATGGATTGGAGGGTGTGTGTGTGTGTTGGGGGCATGGGGGGGAGTCATGGTGCTACAAGACCCTGTGGAGCATGCTTCTCTCTCTTTCCCTCTCGTGCACACATGCATGCTCTCTATAGCAACTAGAAGAAATAAACTGTCTTTTAAAAAAGAAAAGTCATGAAATAAATGAAGAAAAAGAGAAGCCCTTGCCTTCTGGAAATTGGGAGGTTGTAGCTGCATGACAGAAGGCAGAGATAGATTTAGATAATATGGGAAAAATAATAAAATGTCTATCCTTTAATTCAGTCTGTGTTAAAATGGCAAATCAGTGTGATATTTAGTGAGAAAACAAAGGAGGGAAGAAGCATGTTGTCCCATTAGTTTAAATTCTCAAGAAAGTGAGCTTGTTACATTCTTAGAAGATAAATAGAATGCTAGTTAGTACTTCATCTCTTGCCTATGAGAACACGGGATCAAAAAGCCCCGTCAAGAGGTTAGGCTGCTGAGTAAACACTGTAAATCTGAACACATTCAATCACTTTGTTATGTCTGTGGAAAAGCAAGATGCCTCCTCAGACAACCAATTTTTACCTACAAAGGTGGTGTTTAATCTTCTAGGGATGAACCTTCTATTGCAACGCATGTGATAACAGCAAAGCTTGCAAAACATACTGCATGTTAATCTACGGCTGCTCATTACAGGAAATAGAAGTTGTTCCTTTAAACTGTAATGTAACACCAACTTGTGTCGACTGACACACAACCCAATGTTCCCAGCTACCTTCTCTGAATTCATGTACAGGACCCCATGCCTACAAATATACTCATGGGCTGTGTTCACTTATAACAGCATGCAGAAGTAAAAATATGAACGATTAAGCAATCATTTCAAAGGGTGAAGGCTAAAAATCACCTGAAGGGTTGCTTAAATTATTGATTCAGACTAAATTTAAAACCACCAAGGATTAAAAGTTAATTGCATGTTCTCCCCCCACTACACTGAGGGAGTGAGGGCTCACCAGAAAGACCAGTTATAGATAAAAGAAAGACAAGATATTTACTTGGAAGCTGTACAGTGAATGAACTTGTAACTTTGCCAAATGGTCTATGAAATCAGCAACAACAATGACTCTAAACTGAGAGGTACCCACAGAGACGCACTGCCCCCCACATCTCCATTATTAGCTGATAGGATAAGGAGCTTGTCTCAAACTCCAGATTTTCCAGCAGGTTAACAAAGGCTGGTGCATTAAGTCTATGTAGTGTTGTTGAAAATTAATTTGTTACCTCAGAGAGTGAGAAATATGCTCAACTGATCGATCTGAAATTAATTTAGGAAAATTGTTATCCTGCTAGTCTCTGTGAACTCTGCCCCAGGGAAGAAAGATATAAAGAAGTGGACAATCAACAAATATTTTTTGAGTGCCTAGTCTGCACCAATGTTGAACAATAGGACTTTCTGAGATGAGGGGAATTATCAGTATCTGTACTGTCCAGAATGGGAGTCACTACCTGCATATGGTGTTTGAGTACTTGAAATATGGCTTGTATGACAGGAAACAAATGTTTAATTCTATTTCATTTTAGGTCATTTAAATAGCCACATGTAGTTAGTGGCTATTGTATTGGACAGTAAAGTGTTAAATTCCATTTAATTTTAGGTAATTTAAATAGACACATCTAACTAGTGGCTATTGTCTTGAACAGTGAAGGGTTATATATACATTAAGGTATTTGAGGCTCTAAAGCCTTAAAGAGACTAGGAGCATATTAACCACAAGCCCTGTTATGTAGAATAAAGCAATATAAAGTTTAAATCAGAAATGGCGCCTACTTTCATTTTGCATAAAGTTTGCTCTGCCCTAAAGTACCAATGCCATAGGTTTGAAAAACAAATATTCCAGAGAGTGATACATTCCTTCTTAGAATTCTGCCTGTGAAAGAAAGGGGTCTAAAGTTCTGCTCCTGTAATCATTTGTCAAATGCTTGGGGCAGTAAAAATACCACAAGCAGCAAAAAGATGCTTTTGTTTCTGAGTTTCGAACATTTTCTCTATTTTCTTAATTCATTCCACTTCCTCACCCCTACAGGGGGGTAAAAAGACAAAGTAAGCCTAAGTAGGTTTTAAAAAGAAGAGTCCATATACTCCCCAATGTACAATACTGACAGCTCACTTACAACAATCAAAACCACTTTACTGACCAGTAAGAAGAATGGTTAAAAAACAAATACACATTTATAAAAAATTACGGCTGTGTACAGCAATTTGTAACCTAGTGGATGATGATCTCAGAAGACCATAGTCGGGCATGTGCTGTTTTCTTCTCTCTCAAGTTCCTGGATATTTTTTAAAAGAATTATTTATTTAATTTTATTCATTTATGGTGTTGTTTGATTTGCTACAGGGTACGTGCCCTTACCAGAGAGAGACACAGAGAGAGGGAAAGTGAGAAAGCAAGCCACCAGGGCCAGAACTCGAACCGTGGTCAGCCATGTGCAGTCCAGCATTTTAGCCACCACACCATCTGCTGGTTTTGGAAATTTTCTTTAAACATAGATGGAGCGATTATTCTGAATGATAGGGAAAAAAAGAAAAGAACATTTGGAATACATTTCTCACCGTCTGGAGACAGTGGCCCAGCACAGATGCTAGTGTTATAAATAGGATCATTGGACGTACATAACATAGGAATGCATCAGGAAAGGTGGGATTTTTGACTGTCCTTAGCAATGCAATCACAGGCCCTTTCTGCTTATGAGCTGGTGGTAATCTACATTGCAGGCCGCTACAACTGCCAAGCATGCTTGCTCTGAATCCATCCCTGGTGTGCCATTCCCAGTATCCATCACACACTTAGTCACGTCTCATATAGAAATGATTCAGGCAGTAGATGGAATAAAACTCTTCATGTAGACCAAACATAATGGCTTTTAAAGCCTGAAATGTGGGGGGAAATACACATGTACATACAGTTTACAAAGGAACTCTAATAGCCAGATTCCTGATTTATCTCTAATGGCCATGATAACTCATTGTCCTGAGGAGCAGTCATGGTGCCTACAGTTCCAGAACAATAAATGTGCAGGTTTGCTGCAGATTCTTTTTTTTTTTTAAGTGAAAAAAAAAAAATCCAAGTACCTATTTTAGACTGATCTATTTGGTTACTACATAGATATTCAATTTAAAAAGGTAGATAGAGAACTGGATAAAGAAGGGTAGAAGGAGGAAGGAGGAAGGAGAGTCTAACTTCCAAATAATGGCCTCCCACAGCAGACATGACTTTCTGCTTACTTCGATAGACAGCATATTCTGCCACTGTAGACACTAGAATGCAACTGATGGCCAAATTGATAGAGAATTCTTTGGAAAAAAAATAGTGAACAAAATACCTTTGGATAATTAAAAAATGGATTTTATGACAGATATAAAGACATTTTTTAAAGAAATCACAAGTAAATACAATGCAAAATAGTATGTTAAAACTTTTTAAAAATCTTTCAGCTTTTCTCCATTGAGGATGATGTTCTCTGTGGGTTTTTCATAGATAGCTTTTATTGTGTTGAGAAATGACCCTTCTATGCCAATTTTGCTGAGAGTCTTGATCATGAAGGGATGTTGTATCTTATCAAATGCTTTTTCTGCATCAATTGATATAAGGATTCCCACTTTCTCCACTCCTCTTCAATATAGTATTGGAAGTTCTCGCCAATGCAATCAGAAAAGAGGAAAACAATAAAAGGCATTCAAATAGGAATTCCTATATGAAGAAGAAAACATTAGGTTACAACAATTAAAAATGCCTTGTGCAAAACTTACAAAGAATGAATGTGCTGGATGAAGTCATAAATCTCTATTTGCAGATGACATGATTGTATACATAGAAGATCCAATGGTTTCCATGAAAAAATTTCTG
>NW_006159750.1:3994196-3995046 GCF_000334495.1 Tupaia belangeri chinensis
ATTCTGCACAAGAAGAGTGGAGTGGGCGGCATCTCACTCCCTGACCCAAAAATATACTACAAAGCTGTGGTAATCAAAACAGCGTGGTACTGGCACAGAAACAGACAGGTGGACCAATGGAACAGAATAGAGTCCCTAGAAATGAATGCTCAAACATACACCCAACTGATTTTTGACAAGGGGTACCAGTCAATCCAGTGGGAAAAGGAAAACCTCTTCAGCAAATGGTGCTGGCAAAACTGGATCTCCACTTGCAGAAAGATGAATCTGAACCCCTACCTCTCACCTCTGACAAAAATCAAGTCAAGGTGGATCAAAGATCTAAATCTAAGACCTCAAACTATAAAACTGCTCCTGGAAACCACCGAGGAAAATCTGGGAGACATTGGGGTAGGGAAAGACGTCTTAAATAAGACTCCCAACACACAGTCGATAATCCCCAAAATAGACAAGTGGGATTACATCAGACTTAGAAATTCCTGCATGACAAAAGACACAGAAATTAGTGTGAATAGACAGCCCTCAGAATGGGAAAATATTTTTGTAAACAATGCGTCACATAAGGGACTGATAATCAGAATTCACAAGGAACTCAAGCAGCTGTTCTGGAAAAAGACAATCAATCCTATTAAAAGATGGGAGTATGAGTTGAAAAAAACCACTCTCTAAAGATGACATACAGATAGCTAAAAGGCATATGAAAAAAAATGCTCAACCTCCCTCACTATAAGAGAAATGTAGATCAAAACAACAATGAAATACCACCTAACCCCAGTCATAATGACTAAGATTAAAAAAAAAAAAAAACTGTAAGTGCTGGCGGGGGGGGGGTGAAAGGGGCCCTCTCTTA
>NW_006159750.1:3995308-4010902 GCF_000334495.1 Tupaia belangeri chinensis
TGGAATACTATTCAGCCATAAAAAACAACAAAACCCTGGATTTTGACAGGAAGTGGATGAATATGGAAGAGTTACTGCTGAGTGAAGCAAGCCAGACTATGAAGGAGAGGCATTGTATGTCCCCACTTAATATATACCAAGTGTTCACACTCTATGACTGAAACGAATTGACTAAAGGATATAGAAACACAGTAAATACCAGATATAGTGTGTGTGAAAGAGGGTCTGAGGAAGGACATTTGGGGGAGGGATAGGGAGGCAAAGCAGTAATGGCACAAAGAGGTGTGGTATTATCTGTTGAAGATATTTTGTAGTTTTATAAATTGTACTAGGGAGAAATGTTCACCTGTTGAAATATCCACTTTGTAAGACAAATAATAATGTGATTGAATGTATAAAAGAAAGTGAAATTAAAAAATGAATTAATGGGAACCAGCAGTTAGCGTAATGGCTATGTCGCTGGACTCCCATGTAGTCGACCACGGTTCGCGTCTCGGACCCGGAGGCTTAAATCTCATGCCGGGCGCGTGTGCGTGCGTGCCCAAGATCCCTAGAGGAGAATGGAGGAGAAGGGATTGCAGCGTGGCCATCCACCCTGGGGGGTGATTTCTCGCTTTCTGTCTCTATGTCTCTCTCTGTCTGTCTGGCGAGCGCACGCGCCCTACAGTGAAAATCTCTCCAAAAAAAAAGAAAGAAAGAAAGAAAGAAAGAATTAATTAAAAATAAAAAATCTTTTTAAAAATTTTAATGAGCTTACACTAAAGCAATACATATGCATTACTGCTTTAATCTTCACAACCACCTTATGATAGAAATTATTGTTTGCAAAGTTTTGCAGAAGAAAAGAAGAAGCTGAGACTTAGTAAAAAGTCATAAAGCTATTATATACTTGGGAAACTTTACAGGACAAACAAATCAACTTCATTACCAAATTAATCCCAAGGAGAAACATAGATAGAAACAAAGAGGGAAACATAGAGATTAAAACAGATTTAAGACATTAATTAGTTGCAAAATATGGACTTATTTGGATTCTGATTCAAATGACAATTACAGAAAAATAAATAAACATTCATGAGATTGGAATTTTGGACATGTGCTAGATATTGATATTAGGAAACCATTATTAATTTATAGATGTGATCAGAGTATTTTGGCTATGTTTTTAAAATGTGTTTATCTCTTAGAAATACATAATGAAATATTTACAGAAGAAATGATCTGATCTCTGAGATTTCTTTAAAAAAATATTGGAGGGGGAAATTTTTTTTTTCTTTCTTTGGAGAGGTTTTTGCTATAGGGCGCATGTGCTCGCCAGACAGACAGAGAGAGACAGAGAGACAGAAAACGAGAGATCACCCCCTGGAGGGGGGGTGGGATGGCCATACTGCAATACCTTCTTCTCCATTCTCTTCTCGGGATCTTGGGCACGCACACACACGTGTCTGGCATGAGTTTAAGCCACTGGGTCTGGGACTCAAACCGCAGTCAACTATGTGGGAGTCCAGGGACATAGCCATTACGCTAACTGCTAGACCCGAGAGGGGGAAATGTTAAAGGGACAGATATGAAACAAGATTGCCCATGAATTGACAATTACTCTAGTTTGGTAATGGGTACACATGGATTTGTATAGCCATGTTTGTATGTAAGTTCACTTTTTCTATAATGAAGTTTTATTAAAAGCTATTATAGGGACCAGCAGATGGTGTAATGGTTGAGCTGTTGGACTCCCATGGAATCGACCACAGTTCAAGTCCCAGACCCGGTGGCTAAAAACATGCCGGGTATGTATGTGTGCATGCCCAAAATCCCAAGAGGAGAATGGAGGAGAAAGGACTGCAGCATGGCCATACCCTCTGGGGAGTGATTTCTCACATTCTGAATCTCTGTCTCTCTGGTGAGTACATGCACCTTATAGCAAAATACTCTCTCTTAAAAAAAAAACTACTATAATACTATAATAATTAAAATGCTATGCCTCTTATAATAGTAGAGATATAAGAATCAATGAAACAGAATAAATAGATTAAGAAGAAATCAACTATGTGTGCTGTAAAAGAGAGGATATATTAATGATCAATGTCAGAAAAATGGATTATGTCATGTAAATTGCTGGGAAAATTGGCCTTTTTTTTCTCCAGGAAAGACATCAACTTAGATCTATCACTCACAAAAAAATAGGTACAAGGTTAAATATTTAGAAGATCTAAATGAATGTTTATCTCATATTTAAATAAGAAATAACTCTCCATGTGCAAAAGTAGTAAAGTGAAAGTGTAAAAGAGTTATGGATTTGAATACACAACACATAATTCAAATGTCAGCACATCAGAGATTATTATGCTATGGCACTGCACATAATAAACTGAAAAATATACAGAAAAGTAACTGTTAAAGGGAAAATATTTTAAATATATTAGACACTTTATCCTAATTGAAAATAAAAACAAAAATCCCTTACGGAAAACTGACAATAAAAACAAACAAAAGAAAAATTTTAAATGTCTACCTAATAAATTAAATAAATCTCACAATGTAATCAAAGATGTAAAAAAAATTGTTTTAATTTATCAAATACTCATAAGACTACAACAAAAAGGAAATAACATTCAATACTACTGAAGATATATGTAATTTATCCAAAAGCCGTATGCCAATATAGGATAAATGATCTTAAAATGTATGTGCTTTTTAGACCTAATAATTCCAAACTAGAATTTATCATAAGCAATCTGCAATGCATATACATAATACACATACATTCTTTATTACATTACTTAATATGATATTATATGATATTAATTAATAATGCATATACATTCTTTATGATATTAAAAAATTTGAAATAATCTAAATATTGACCAGTGGAAATCGTTTATGTCACAGTCATGATGAAGTCCTTAAAAATCATATCCCAGCAACTATTACTAACATCAAAAAAGTTCACATTTTGGGAACCAGCAGTTAGCGTAATGGCTAGGTCGCTGGACTCCCACGTAGTCGACCGTGGTTCGTGTCCCGGACCCGGTGGCTTAAAACTCACACCGGGCGCATGTGCGTGCGTGTCCAAGATCCCGAGAGGAGAATGGAGGAGAAGGGATTGCGGCGTGACTATCCCCCCTGGGGGGGTGATTTCTCGCTTTCTGTCTCTATGTCTCTCTCTGTCTGTCTGGCGAGCACACGCGCCCTACAGTGAAAATCTCTCCAAAAAAAAAAAAGTTCACATTTTGGGGACCAGCAGTTAGCGTAATGGCTATGTCGCTGGACTCCCACGTAGTTGACTGCTGTTCCAGTCCTGGACGTGATGGCTTAAATTCACACCGGATGCATCTGCGTGCGTGCTCAAGATCCCAAGAGGAGAATGGAGGAGAAGGGACTGTGGTATGGCCATCCCCCTTGGGGAGTGATTTCTCACTTTCTGTTTCTCTGTCTTTCTGGCAAGTGCACACACCCTATAACAAAAAAAATTCTCAAAAAAAAAATGTAGGAGAAGGGACTGTGGTATGGCCATCCCCCTTGGGGAGTGATTTCTCACTTTCTGTTTCTCTGTCTTTCTGGCAAGTGCACACACCCTATAACAAAAAAAATTCTCAAAAAAAAAGTTTACATTTTTATTAAGTTCATGATCACACTGTAGAATGTTCATACTATGCATGTAAGAAATGAATAGAAAGCAATTGTGCAGTACAAGATAAAAATCAATGAAATCAATTTAAATATTCTGGATAATTTATAGTAAATTTTTATAATACATTTGTTAAGGTCTAAAAATGGAATAAAAAATGTATCAGCTACTCCCCACTTAATGACTAACCTGCTTAATGACCTCTTGGACTTAATCAATTCTGCAGCATGAGGAATCTCCTTTCTCAGTCTTGGTCTCGTTCCTGCAGTTGGTTAGTATTCACTAAACGAAGAGTTGGCAACCACACGAGACTACATATTACATTTATAACTTTGTGCTTTATTGTGCACCCATAGTAGTATCCAGAATAAATAAAATTGATTAGGCCCGCATTTTTATCACTGTGTTGTGGTATGTCTATCTAATACGTGCTTTTTGTATGGATAGAATTACATTATTCTAGTGTGGTGTCTCATACTGTTTTTAGAAAATTACGTACCCTGTGGTGCCACTGTGTACCACAAGCCATCAGTTTTATGATGTTCACTTATTGACCAATTTGCTTAATGACCTAGCCATAGGAATGGAATTTAAGTGAGGATAGGCCGTACAAATAAATGCAAACAAAGACAGTAAGCAAATTCACGGTCTTTAGTTACACACACATCAATACAAACAGCCTGGGAGTCCAAGTGGCCAAGAAAAAGAGCCAACGGGGAGCAATTATCCATGTTAGGAGCAGGCCAGGAGTCTAGAATCCAGGAAGTGAAGTAGTAAAGATAGATGCAGGACCACAGTTCAAGAACTGCCTGCCACAAGAGCAAAGGGCACCTGGGCTAGTCGCTTCTAATATACTATTTCCTGTAAGGGCAAGAATTTGAGGCCATGTGGGACTAAGTCTGAATCTGCAGCTGTTTGAATAATGAGAGAACTGATATTGGATAAGACCATAAATAAATAAATAAATGAAAGAAGAAGACTAACATTGCAGGTGGTCTCTGACAGAAATAGAAAGTAATCTTTAAATAAAAGGCTTGAATTTTCTATTGAGAAAAGGCAGGCATTATTTATATCAAAACAATTCCACAAGCCTTCCAGTGCAGCCAAGTAAATCTACAGCACAGGATGAGAATGAATCAGATCAGGCGCTCTACAGAGTAAACAAACAGCCTGAACTAGACTCACAAAACCGGCTCTCTGAAGCTCTCGACTCAAAGATGCACTTCACCTTGGTGAATGTAGAGTGTGCTGATAGAGGGACTATAGACTGGCTTAGTTTTCAATCATTAGAATAATTTATTAATGTTATCTTAATATAATTTAAGCTTTGAATCCCTACTGAACATAATAACTACAGCTCTCTTGGATCCCATCATCTAACAGTTGGGGTAAACCAGCTTTTTTTTCTTGCTGAATTATATTGAACAAGATCTCAATAGTATCCTTTGGAGTCAACCAGAAAGGAATAAATTTAACTGCTTTGCTCAACCTTTCATAAGAAAGATAGAAACAAATATTTTGATAAGTAAAGAACTGCCGCCTAATCTTTTCTTTATCCAGCAATAGACAGAATTGATTTTTTTCTACCAAGTGATGTTCTTTTTATCAGTTCTTTTTTTTAACTTTTTAAAAATGTATTCCATGAATGAGGCACACAGAGAAACAGACAGAGACACAGCCCCCACAACAAGGTCTTGACACCATAATGTACTCCAGTCTCAGCTAGCCCCAGATCATGGGCATGTGTTCTGCGTTCTCAGAGAGGTCTTTGGACATGAACCCAGAACCTTCCCATGTGGATCAGCCTTATAGAGCATTGTGTTTTACCACCGTACCACCATTCAGTCCCCTACCATCACCTTCTAAAGCATATCTCTAACACATTATACATTCAGGGGATGGTGGATGATGTTTATTCCTAGGGGCCTCTATACAGGTCATAGCATAATGCTTTCTAGAGTGTTATCCTGCAGTAATGGCATACAATTGCTCTTCTGCAGTCACACCAGATATGCAACCATTTCCCTCTAATAGGACTTTATGTCATTCTTCTTTCTCCCTATAGGATAATTTTTCAAGGTTCTTATGACCAAAAAGTTACAGGTATCCTTGATAAAATTCCAGGAAATATCTTGCCTTGGATTTTGAGATCCACAAATAGTGTGGTCAGGAGACGATATAGTCTCCTCTGCTCCCACTTCCACCAACCAGAAACTTGTTTTAAGAAGGGAATGACTTTAATCTTATTGATGATTGACTAAAAAATATAGTATATATAGGTACACCTAATATTAAGAGCTGTCTAGAAAATGGAAAAAAATGTAATATCATAAAACTTTGAAGTAAAATTACCCCCTAAAACTTCCTAAGAGCTCTTTGTGTATATATAGAACCAGAGAGGATGGGGCTTTAAATAGAAACATAATCTCACCCTTGTGCCAAACATAGCTGAAACTGAAATTTAATAAATGTAGGCATTCAAAATTGAATGGTGAGTTCTGCTAGAAATTGGAGTTAGACCACCTAAATGTCTGCCATTTAGGGAAAATTTATTCAACTGAAAGGTTTAGGTATTCATGACACCTAAAACTCGATTCTAAGTCATCTATGAAATATCAGCAGCTCCCCCAAAGTGGGCATTAATAATGAGCCAACTGTCCACCTTCCACTGATTTATTAGCACCTTCCTGAGAGCCTGAATCATGTACCTAATTAAGATCAAGAACAATAATTCAATTGGAGCCAGCAGTTAGCGTAATGGCTATGTCGTTGAACGCCCACGTAGTCTACCACGGTTTGAGTCCTGGCCCCGGTGGCTTAAACTCACTCTGGGTGCGTGTGCGTGTGTGCCCAAGATCCCAAGAGGAGAATGGAGGAGAAGGGATTGTGGCATGGGCATCCCTCCTCGGGGGTGATTTCTACCTTTTTGTCTCTCTGTCTGGCGAGCACACACGCCCTACAGAAAAAGCCTCTCCAATAGAAAAAAAAAAGAACAATAATTCAATGGAATCCAGCAGTTAGCGTAATGGCTATGTCGTTGAACGCCCACGTAGTCTACCACGGTTTGAGTCCTGGCCCCGGTGGCTTAAACTCACTCTGGGTGCGTGTGCGTGTGTGCCCAAGATCCCAAGAGGAGAATGGAGGAGAAGGGATTGTGGCATGGGCATCCCTCCTCGGGGGTGATTTCTACCTTTTTGTCTCTCTGTCTGGCGAGCACACACGCCCTACAGAAAAAGCCTCTCCAATAGAAAAAAAAAAAGAACAATAATTCAATCATATTTATTAACCTGATGTAGTATACACAATGTTTCTAGAAATATCTACAGAAAAGTGAAGCTTTACTTTCTCCTTGAAAAATGTGATTTTGTCTTGATAGACTTAGCTGTTGGAAGAATCATGGAAGAGTTGAAGGAGTTTTGAAGATGTTAAATATGATTTTTTACCCTCATCATAATCTTGGGTCTTATAAGATTTGTGTCTATCTGAGAAAATGGAACTATTTTGATGTGTTATCTCTGGCTTATAACAGAAAGAATTCCCAGACATGCCCAACATTTGATGCTTGAGTTCCTAATCCATCTAACTTTGTTTGATTTGTTCTGACTCACCTTGACAACTAAATTCATCAGAACTCACCAGTTGCAAGTAAGAGAAACTAAACTCAATCTATTTCATGGAAAGAAAGCGTATTGGCTCAAAAAACTAGGAAGTCAAGAGATAAATGCACATCTGGATCTAGAAGCTCTAACCACAGTAACATCAGCTCATTCTTTCTCTGTTTCTTCTTTGTTGTTCTTTCTTTCCTTCTACCTGTCTCTGCTTTTCCTTATATTTTCCTAGAAGACTTCCTTGCTAGCTCCCACAGACATAATCCAGGAGAAAGTTGGCCTGACTTATGTGTGTAGATACCTCTGAACTGAACTTGCTCCATCTTTGCCCCCTGCCCACCACTCTTTGTATAGGGGGCATGGGATAGCAAAGGGACACTGATTAATAGCCTTACTTGGACTATGTGAGTGGACAAGGAGTTCACCAAAGAAAGGAAGCAGAACATTTGTTGGGCAGGAAAAATTTTAGTTACTGCTGGCCACTATAATTGTGTCACAGTCAACCTTGTCCTCCTAGACATACCACAAACCATGTCATCATGTTTTCTGGCCTTTGACCTTTGCTGTCTGGCAGGTCACATGTGTATACATCCTACTCAGCTTGGGTTGTTCGTGGAGTCCAACCATCACGGTAACATCCTTTCCAGATTAGCTATCCCTGCATAACTGAGGCTCTTCACTCCAAGAGCAAATGAGAGCAGGAGATACAACCTTGATAAGGCAGTAGTTTCTCAGGCTTGTAAATGCCCATCCCTCATCAAATATCTGTAGAAGATTTGAGGTTGCAATATGGAGAATGTCGGGTCAGGGAGTACTAAGTTAGTTCAGGTCCATGAGGTGCCTAATTTAGCCATGGGAGTTGGGTGGGTAGAGGCAAGAGGGAACTTGAGCAGAAAGAATGGAGGATGGAGAGAAATCAGTGGAATATGAGATACACTTATGGTAGCATGGCTTGCCTCCCTCAAAAGGCCTGCATAGCAGGCACCCTGGACTGAGCCCTGCCTCAAATTGAGCCCTACCAGAGAGTCGGTGCTCCACTTTCAGTTCTACCTCCAGAAATAATCCTTCTCCAGAACCCCAACACAGTCCATGCAGGTCATGGAAGACAGGTCAATCATCCTCATTATAATAAACAGATAACTAGTTCTCTAAAAGATATTTTATTACTTAGCAGAATATTTATTACCATTTTAGTTTTATTATAGTAGTTTGACTTTATTTTATTCCTATCATGTCTGTTTTTTTCCTCCTTTATTTTCATCCTTTTAAATGGGGGCCCAGAAAGAGGCTTAACCCCATGTTGAGGCCATATCACAAAGGAAGGGTGCTACATTCCCCTTCTCTTGTTTCTTCTTGACAGCCACACTTCCCTTACTCATTGGACCCTTGCAGTCAGTCTCTGCAGTGGGTCTTTAGTACCTTCCAGTAGGTCATTTAGTTATTCAACAAACATTATCTGTATATCTACCAGATGCCAAGATTAAGGTTTCAGATGTACACTTAACTCACACTTATGGGAATTCCCATTCCAAAGAGTGACTCTTTGACCTTAAAGATCCATCTCTGGAGAAGACCAATAATCATACTATTAGTATCTTAGGAATATGGAAACTGTGATACAGAGTTTAAATATCTTATCTGAAATCAAAAAAGTAGTAGAGGATATTTACTTCAGGAATTTCTTTACATGCCCCTGTTCTGGGACTAGCAGATGGCATAATGCTTATGTCACTGGACTCCTATGTAGTTGACTGTAGTTTGAGTCCTGGTGGCTTAAAACTCATTATGGGCACATGAGCGTGCATGCCCAAAATCCCAAGAAGAGAATGAAGGAGACGGGATTGCAGCATGGCCATCCTCCCCTGGGGGGTAATTTCTCACTTTCTATCTCTCTGTCTCTTTGGCAAGCACATGTGCCCTATAGCAAAAATCTCTCTAAAATAAATAAATAAATACCCCCTGTTCTTTGTCTCAACAGTGTAGTCTCTTTCAATATGTAAACATAATGGGATGACCAAGATTTTCAATCCATATTTGTTTCTTCTCAGGTATACTTTTGCTATTTGACATTGGATGAACCGATCTGCCTGGCTGGGGGTAGATAACTGAAGTCTCCCTGAGTTTTCTCTAGAAATAAAACAGTCCACAGTAATTTTCTAAAATTACCCTTTAACACATTGAAACAATTTTTTAAAATAGCATTTAAAAACTTAAACTAAGGTCAAATAAAAAAGACCACTGCATCAGAAATTAATAGATCTATTAGGTCATCAAGAAAGTCATGATGTAATTTTCTGTTTTTCTACACTAAAATGTATCGTGACCTCCCCAATGACCCAATAGATCTGATTCTTAGTTCTACCATTGGCAAGCTATGTTGAACATTTATTTCCACATCTCAAGGCCTCCGCTGCAGAAAGAGGCATTTAAATGAGATGTTCTCTAATAGCCCTTCCAGTTCTAAAATTCTATAATCTAGATATGTACTTTACAAAACATGACTTAATCTTTCATTTCCCTTTTTCTCCCCTAAGGAAAAATTATTAACTTTTTCTCACTTAAGGTACTTGGGATGTTGAAAAGCCCCAGGGTTTAGAAAAGATTTTCTTCAGCTGGAGCCCTCTCAGACACAAGCTCTAATTGCCCTTGGAAAGATCCTTGTCTACAAATCCAGATTGACCTCCATCCCTTTGGTATTAGTCAGGATTCTCCAGAGAAACAAAATGAACGGGATATATACATAGACAAATAAGACGGATTTATTATGAAAATTGGCTCATATGATTATGGAGGCTGAGAAGTGCCTCCAGGTATGCCATCTGCAAGCTGGAGCACCAACAAGCTGCTGGCGTAATTCAATCCAAATGATGTAACTCCCAGTTCAAGGCTGAAGGCCTAGGAATCAGGTGGGTTGCTAGTGTGAGTTCCACATCACGGAGGTCAAAGAACCAGTGTCCAAGGGCATAAGATGGATGTCCCAATTCAAGAACCCAAAGAGTCCTTTCCTCTATCTTTTTGTTCTATTTAGGTCACAGCAGATTGGATAATACTTGCCCACATTGCTGAGGGTGGATCTTCTTTACTTAACCTGCTGATTCAAATGCTAATCTCTTCTGGAAACACTCTCAGGCACACCCAAAAGTCATGTACTAGCTATCTGGACATTCTTTAGCCCATTCATACCAACACATAAATTTAACCAAGACATCTTCCTTCCATTGTCACTTACAGAGGGGTTCCTTATTCCACTCCATCCACAATGCCCTGGCACCTTTATTCTTCTCCCAAGAAGGTCAGGGCCTTTGGCATTAGGTATATTCTGATACTCTCTTAGCTACAAGATTAACAAGCAGAAAGTAGAATTGGGCGCTCCACTCAATCCCTATTCACCTGCACCTCTTCCTATCCCTGAGGAATTTGTGGGAAGACTATTGAAAACTTGATGAAACCCAACGGGGCACAGGAGGTGCCCTAGAAGTGGCAGTTCTTTCTTTCCTTAAAAGGAGCCCTAATCCTCGGGTTTGGGGGGAGGGGGTCTTCCTCTCATGTAGTTGTTCCTAGAGATAGTATTATTTAATCAGAAACCAGAAGTATTTGAGCTACTCATTTTCATTTGACATTTTTATAAAAGCTAGCATTACACTTTAAAAGTAGTATGAAGCAATTAAATTAATTCACGCTTGACTAGTTGTGACCAAATGTGAGGATACTTTGCTCAACAAATGTACACTCAGCTGGAAAAAGCCACTTTATAAAATACATTTCTTGGCTTCTTTAACTTTAGTGCTGATCAAAAAGATGAACTGATTAGGACTAAAAAGAACTGAGGCATGAAAGATGGTTTACTTGGGGGTCATAGGAGTCAGTGAAAATAAGAGCAGGCCAATCTCAGATACCAAGGATGAGAAAGTGCATGGTGTTAAGGGCCTTTTTCCTCATCCAGATTCTTAAGTGTACTTTAGCTTGTCCGTGGTCAACTCAGGGCCCTTATGTATTGGGTTCCCATCACCTGTAATGTTTCTCCTTCCCCATGAAGAGTCTCTGGAGGAAGCTGCCATTGGATTAATGGGATCCAGTTGTTTCTTTGCATCCCTTCTAGAATCCAAATCTAGAGAAGTATTGGATGGTCCAAGCCTGGGACAGAGAAGAGCAGTCACCTTATCTCTTGCCAGGCATAAAGACAATGACAGGCAGTACATCTTCCCCAAAGCAAAATCAGCATGCTCTAACCAGAATAGATAATGGCAGGCAAAAACGATAGATGTCCATGATGATCCCTACTGTGACTAGAGCTCCATAGTAACATGCTTTCAAATCTTTCCTTTCCTGCTCCACCTTTATTTCACCCCTACTCAAGAAAAAGACCCAAACACCAGTATCTTGTTCTTTATAGTTCATGATATTAAAAACTTTACCTATCAGGTGCTTGACAAACTTGTTTTTCTCTAGATCACTTATGGTTAGAAAAATTAATTAGCGTGCCTCTATGGTTTCAATGTGTCCTCCTAAACTTCTTGTGTTAAATTTGGTTCCTATTATTACTGGATTAAGAGGGTGAAAACTTAATCCAACTATGTTCTTGAGAGGTGAGGCCTTTGGGAAATGATTAGGTGTCAGGGTGGGGCCCCATAAATAGACATCTATGGGTTTATAAGAAGACACAGACATTTACATATACACTTTAACTCAGTCTTACCATGTATTACTCTCCACAATGTTATCAAGAAGACCCTCATCAAATTTGACCCCTTGATCTTGGGCCTCCAAAGCCAAATAAATCTCTATTCTTATAAACCACACAGTTTTAGGTATTCAGTTATTAAGCAACAGAGAATGGACTAAAAAAACTACCCATACTAAGATTACTTTCATTTTAAAAGAATCTCTTTAAAACTCAATTAATAATTAAGAATATCAAAAAAAAAAGGGAAAGATTTCCTGGTAGTGGGTCCCTTAGACCAGTTTTTCAAATAGGTTTTGTTCCTAATTTTTTATTCACATCCTAATGGAAAAAGTCATATGCAACTACTTTTGCAAATAGCTACAAATATAAACATGGGAGTGCAGATATCTCTTTGGCATACTGATTTCATATCCTTTACATAAACACCAAGAAATGAGTTTTAATTTTTAAAGGACCCTCCACACTATTTTCCATAATGGCCTCTGTACTAATTTACATTCCCACCAACAACATGCGAGAGTTCCCTTTTCCCCACCTCCTTTCCAGCACTCATTATCCTTATCTTTTTGATAATAGCAATATTAACATGAGTGAGGTGATATCTCATTGCGGTTTTGATTTGCAGTTCCCTGATAATTAGTGATGTTGAGCATTTTTTCATACACCTGTTGGTCATTTGTATGTCTTTTTGGAAGAAATTGTCTATTCAGGTCTTTTGCCCATTTTTTAATTGGGTTATGTGATACAGCATATGATTTATATAAAAATATCCTGCATTGTATTTAAATACTTATAATTGTGAGAATGGTTGGTCAACCTTAGAATGAGAAAATATAAGAGAAAAACCGAAAAGAAAGCGACATGTGAGAGACCAGAATACCTTTGCCAAGTCACCAGTTTCTGTTCTAACTGGCAAAATTGTCTAAGTCCTTAAGATCTGGAGCCTTCAAAATGTAGATACAATACGCCAAATAAACAGTCCTGAGCCAAAAAAAATCACAGTTCCAGAAGCACCCACCCAGGATACTACGGAAAGTAGCAAAGGTCATCCCCAGTAGAAAATGGTTCCTAGGCCAACTCTGTGGCCTGGTGATTAAGGCAGCTAGATCCCACATGGCTGACTGTGCGGTTTGAGTCCCAGACCTGGTGGCATGAGAAGCACACCAGGCATATGTGTCTGCATCCCAAAATTCAAAAAGGAAGGAAAGGTGGAGGAGAAGAGATTGCAGCATGATCATGCCTCATGGAGGCATGCCGCCTCCTTTCTCCCTCTCTCTGTCTCTCTTGTGAGTCTATACACTCTCTAGCAAAAAAAGAAGGTGGGAGGGAAGGAGAGGAGAAGAGAGGAAAGGAAAGGGGGCAAAAAGAAAAGCAAAAGGAAAAATGATTCTCCGTATTGTGACCCCAATTAACAGCCAATTTAGCTACCAACTTCACTGCCCCAGCAGAGGAGGAAAATCCAGCAGACTCAATGATAAAACTGTCAGATTTGCTCAGACGTTCCCTGAAATTAATCAAAATCCAGCTGCTTAGTCTCTGGCTGGGTGACTGGGCCTATCTCTCCCACTCACAATTGTTCCAGCTGTCAGTCACAGCCAGTGAGTCACCACTGAAGAGAGATAAACGTCCTGCTACAGACACAAACCCAAGTGTCATCCTGGGAATACTTACCATTTCTTTCTCACACCATGAATGTTACACTTGGCTTCCTCCATCTGGCATTTCAGCACCTGAAACGTTTCAGACTTGGAGTGCAATTCCCGGCTAGCTTCTGAGAGCTTTGACTCTTGTCGGAGGCTTCTGAATCTCACAGTACTGCAGGGAAAGCATTATGAAGACAAGTGGTCAGTGCCCACATCAGCACGGGTCTACTACAGGAAACTGTGTGTTCTGGTGGGCATAGAAAGAGTATGCTGTCCGTCATTACTGGGGATGATAGGCAGAAATTAAGAATGTCAATAAAATAGTATAGCAAAGGGACGAGCAGTTAGTGTAATGGCTATGTGGCTGGACTTCCATGCAGTCAACTGCGGTTCAAGTCCCGGACCCAGTGGCTTAAACTCACTCCAGGCACTTGTGCATGCGTGCCCAAGATCCCGAGAGGAGAATGGAGAAGGGATTGCGGTGTGGCCATCCCCTCTGGGGGGTGATTTCTCGCTTTCTGTCTCTCTGTCTCTCTCTTTCTGGTGAGTGCACGCGCACTACAGCAAAAACCTCTCTAAAAAAGAGTATAGCAAATAAACAGTAAAGCCTTTGTATGCTATGGAAGCTTACACAGATATCACTCAGGATGACAATATCTGGGGAAGGCAGGAAAACAGACAAAAGAAGTAAGGATACAAGGATATAACCCCTTAAAACATACTCTGGCACGGATGACCCATGAAAACATCATACCGCGGGAAAGAAGCCCATCGCAAAAAGCCACATGGTACATGATTCCTTCTATATGAAATTTCCAAAATAAGCAAATCCATTCAGTCAGAAATTAGATTAAGGGCTTCCAAGAACTGGAGAGAGGAAGAATGGGGAGTAACTACTAATGGGTTTGGGTTTCTTTTAAGGGAGGTGAAAATGTTCTACAATTTAATTTTAGTGATGATTGGAACACGTATGAGTAGTCTAAAAAACATTAAATCATACATTTTAGGTTGGATGAATTGTATGCCATAGCATTACATACCAATAAAACTGAGACTTTGTTTAGTCTAAAGTAAATATTTACAAATTTAAGTTATTTTCATACTATTTATTTTCTTAGTCTCAAAGTCAACTGCTGAGAAAAGTGAAGCTCATTACAACCTTATTTTGACTTCTCTATTACCAGAGTTAGCACAGGTCTCCATTTGTCACTGTCCTTGGGCATCCCACAACACAGCTGCAGTGACAGAACCTGCCCCTTTGAGCCCAAAACACTCAATTATCCATTCCCTTGTTAAAGTCCCCAAGACAAGACTCATCTGCAATGGTCTAGTTCTGAGAAGATAGCGGTGAGTCTCCACAAGAGCCCTCTGGCCACTAATGCCTGGATTTCAGGAAAAGAGAGGTGATGAGAGGTAAGGGGCCTATCAAAGAACCCTTGGAATCTGAGTTGAGGCCAGCAGGGCAGACAGCAGGCTCTGGAAAGGCGAGAGTCAGGCCTGGGTCATCCACAGCTGTCACCCAGTGCAATATGAAGATGAGTGGGATGGAAGCCAGGGGCTGAGCCAAGTTGGTGTTCATACACTGGGCTCCTAACAGGAAACCAGCGGAAGGGTTAGTTATCAGGTCACAGTAAGTCTCCTTGAAAATGGGAACCAGCACTTTTTTTTTTATTATCATCATAATCTTCTTTATATTACATTGGATTGCACATAACTTTGCAGTGTATAACATTGCTTTTTCAAAAGGGAATGCCATGCATGTCAGTCAATACAGAGACATTAATCTCCCCACTTCATCTTTCAATATCTTTTCAATGTTTTTCCCAATCATTGTTATTATTATTCTAATTATTTTTTAAACAGTCAATCACTATTTCTCATTTGGTTTACCCATCATGAAGTACTTCTCAGAGCAATCCAGTTGAGAATACTATACATGTCATCATCAACAGGTAATAAGCCATATCTGTTTCCCACTAACATCCTGCCTCTCTATTTGTTCTCTTGCTATCTTTTTCTATCCTCTTCTCT
>NW_006159750.1:4010969-4018881 GCF_000334495.1 Tupaia belangeri chinensis
GCTCTCTACCATAGAGTGCGGATAGTCGGTATATATTAAGTGGATACATACAATATCTTTCTTTCATAGCCTGGCTTACTTCACTCAGCAATAGATCCTCCATATCTGACCACTTTCTATCAAATGCCAGGGTCTTGTTATTTTTTATGGATGAGTAGTATTCCATAAAGTATATATACCACACTTTTCCAATCCATTCATCAGTTTGTGGACATTTAGGTTGGGAACCAGCACTTTTGAACTGGATGAAATAATCAAGGAAATGAGACACAGGAAAGCCAGAGTGTCTGAGTAAATCTCTGCTATCCTTTTAGGCCTATGGCTGACCTTTGGAATGGCACCAATTTCTTGTCTGTAAAATCAGTAAGATAATGACCACAAGGGGGGTGGCATGGTGGTTAAGGTGCTGGACTCCCACATGGCCAACTGTGGTTCAAGTCCTGGACCTGGTGGTTTACTTTCTCAGTCTCTCTCTCTCGTCACTCTCTGGTCAAATTTTTTTAAAAAATAATAATGTTGAACAAAATTAAATAAAATCATTCTTAAAAAAAAAATAAGGAACACAAGGACATCAAATGAAAGAAACTGCTATAGTTTGAGTGCCATGTTCCCCCCAAAACTCATGCTGTAACTTGAAATCCAATCGTGGCAATGTCTGAGCCTAGTGGAGGTGTTTGGAACATTGGAATAGATCTCGCATGGATAGATTAAGGTGTCTCAGTTTCCCTAATCAGATCCTACAAGAGCAGGCTTTTATAAATGAAAGTTGACCACCCACAGGTCCTTTTATTTGCACATGCCCACTGCCCTTGCTGCGTCTCTCAGCCGTGTTGTGACGTATACCACACAGGGGACCTAAGCTTGTGGACTTTCCAGACCCCAGAACTGTGAGCCAAATATACCTCTTGCCTTTGTAAATCAATCCATGTCACGTATTTCATTACAGCAACACAATGGACTAAGACAGAAAATAAGCTTAAATATCTACCAGAATTACATGTCAAAGACAGTATATTTTAGCTTGTTTATTGAGAAATTATTCTATCAGGACCAGCAGATGGAGTAATGGTTATGTTGCTAGGCTCCCATGGAGTCAACCACAGTTTGAGTCCCGGACCTAGCAGCTTAAAACTCCCACAGGTGTGTGTATGTGTGTGTCCAAGATCCTGAGAGGAAAATGGAGAGAACGGAGAAAAAGAGATTGTGGCATGGCCATCTCCCCTGGGGAAGATGATTTCTTGCTTTCTGTCTCTCTGATGAGCACACATGCCCTATACCAAAAATCTCTTTTTTTAAAAAAAAAAGAGAGAGAAACTATTCTATTATAAATTATGTATTAATTATAATAAAGTACATGAGGACTTCAAAAAGTTTACAGAAAATGGAAGTTTATGTTGGTGCAAAAATTATTTTAAATCCATGCATTTTTTATAATATGCATTTTAAATAAAATTTCTGATGACATCTTGTATTATTCATTTACATAACTATAAAGCCAATAACCTCAACATTTTCCCCAAAAAATATGCAAGTGGATTGCCACCCTTTATTTCTATTTTTTGTCTCCTGGTAGGATTTATATTTAATTGCTTTAAATATATTAATTACCATTTTCTGTGTACTTACTGCTATGTAAGTACTATGTGATAAACTATTGTATAGACAAACTATTATATAATGGTTTCTTCGTATGATATGATATTAGAAACTAAATAAAGCAAAGGCAGACCTTACTTGAGCTCATCCAAGTAAGATCTCATGGCCCTGCAAGAGCAATGAAACAGGAAAATTCAGGAGTCAGTAAGCCGCCACAGGCATTGTTCTATAGGGACAAGCCATATGCTTCCAAGAAGCAGATAATGAATGGGGATGCTACTTTAGATACGTGGTGAGGGAAAGGTCTTGAGACGGCAATATCTGAATGCTGAAAGTCAGCTTTGTGACTATTAGGAAAGCCTTCTAGGCAGAGGGAATGCACACGTAAAAACCTGAGGCCAACATGAGTTTGGGTGTTTGGAATCACCGGAAATGCCTTTGTTGGCAGAATACCATGTGATGATAGAAGAGCTCAGGGAGAAAGACAAGGGTCCGGATTTATTCTAAATGCCAAAGGTCAGTTCATTCCAGAAAGTTAGGCTACGTTGCACTTGCAAGAACAGATATGATGTCTCATTTCTGTATGAACCCTTAATATCTATTACAGTGCCTGACTCATGATAGATGCTGAAAAGATGGTTCTGAAATCGAATGAAATAATAGATCATATATAATAAATATATACCAAATTGAGTTGAGCATACAGCATATAAAACAACATATAGTAAGAAAGTAAAAGTTCAGGATGACGTTTCTTCTGGGCACGCACGCACACGCGCCCGGCGTGAGTTTTAAGCCACCGGGTCCGGGACGCAAACCGCGGTCGACTACGTGGGAGTCCAGCGACATAGCCTTTACACTAACTGCTGGTTCCCTTGTATCATTTTTGAAATTATCCAGAGGACAAATAAGTCATATTCCTGCCTACATCCCTTGGTCTAAAGTAAGCATCAGGTCTGGTTGATGGCTGGTTCCTGGCTGAGACTGAGGTGGAAACTTCAAGACAAAGACAAAGCAACAGGAGACAGAGGCTGTTTTATTTTAGGAAGTCCTGTCTTACTCTCCACTGGAAGTCCCTTCCCATCTCAACCACAGTGCATCTTGAGTGGTTAACATGTAGTTCCCCTTTTAGAGAATCCCAAAGGCAGAAGAATGGCAGGAAGAAAGAACCTGAGTTAACACACAGTAATACTTCCTGCCAGAGTGAGTGCTGGCTGTCCTAGGATAGAAAAGAGGGACAGAGAGAAAAACAGAGAGAGAAGAGACAAGATAACAGAAAGGTCAGGGAGAAAAACAGCTCAAGGAGGAAGGGAAGAGAAGTGGAGGAAGAGAGCATAGAAAAAGGGAAAAGGGAAGAAGGAGGTGGGGAGAATGAGCATTGACTACTTACTATCAATTCAATAAATAAGTATTTATTAAGTGCCTTTTCCATGCCAGGAACTACAGCTACAGTAATGAACAAGACAGAACATTTTGCTACTCTCATGCCATTTAAAGAGAAAAAGACTTCGAACTATTACACTATATATGTTGCTGTTGTAGTGAACAGGGAGTGATCTAACCTAACTGAGTGCTGGGGTCTAAATGTATTCCCCCCGAATTAATATGTTGAATTTTAATTGTGGGGACCAGCAGTTAGTGTAATGGCTATGTCACTGGACTCCCATGTAGTCGACCGCAGTTCGTGTCCCGGACCCGGTGGCTTAAAACTCATGCCGGGCACATGTGCATGCGTGCCCAAGATCCCAAGAGGAGAACAGAGGAGAAGGGATTGCGGCATGGCCATCCCCCCTGAGGGGTGATTTCTCACTTTCTGTCTCTCTGTCTCTCTCTGTCTATCTGGCGAGCACATGCGCCCTATAGCAAAAACCTCTCAAAAAGAAAAAAAAATTAATTGTGATGGAATTAAGAGAGTAAAACCTTGATCCAACTGTGGTGTTGAAAGGTCTGGCCTTTGAGACGAGATTAAGATTAGATAAAGTCATCAGGGTGGGGCCCCATGAGTGACTCCTGGTAGCTTTATATGAGATCCAGACATAGGGACACCAGTGCAAGCTCTTGCCACATGATGCCCTGCACAACCTCAGCCTTAGGACTCTGCAGAGAGCTTGTACCAGTAAGAAGACCTTCATCATATGTGGCCCCTTGACCTTAGACCTTCCAAATTTTGAAATAAATAAACCTCTATTCTTTATAAAATACCCAGTGTGGTAATCAGTTGTTAGTAGTTGTTTTTTAAAGGTGTTTTTGTTTTGTTTTGTTTTGTTTTTTTGGTATAGGGTGCGTGTGCTCGCCAGACAGAGAGAGACAGAGAGACAAAAAGCGAGAAATCACCCCCCCCAGGGGGGATGGCCATGCCGCAATCCCTTCTGCTCCATTCTCCTCTCAGGATCTTGGGCACACATGCACATGTACCCAGTGTGAGTTTAAGCCACTGGGTCTGGGACTCGAACCGCGGTCGACTACGTGGGAGTCCAGTGACATAACCATTACGCTAACTGCTGGTCCCTTTTTAAAAATGGATTAAAACACTCAGTGCATTGAGGAAGAGTCTTAAGTGAGACCAAAGGATGACGAGGAAATCAGTGGAGGAAGGACAAGAGAGCACATTCCAGGTGGAGAACAGCAGGAAGGTAGCAGAGGGTGAGGATAAGATTGGAGAGGAGGAAGGACAACCCTGAGGCCTGGCGGGTCAGGGTAAGAAGGTGTAACAATTCTAAAAGCAATGGAAAGCCATCGAAGGATTCCAGCAATGTAATGATATCATCTAATTTACATTGGCAAAACATCAGTCTGGTCCTGGTTTGGGGAATGAATGAAAGAGTGGGTGTGGAAGTAAGGCGCCATCAATGAGGCTCCACAAATTTGGGGAACAGAAGAGGATGGTGGTAGTGAGGACAGAAAGATGGTTGGATGAGAGACATGGGCAGGTGGATGAAGATGGGTTACTGATTGTATGTGGGAGATAAGGGAGAGGGATAAGTCGAGAATGACTCAGATATCTAGTTTAAGCCACAGGGAGAAGGATGATTTCATTTTCTTAGAAAGAGAACCCTGAAGTTGGATGAGGTTAGGGGCTAAGAGAAAGAGGAAGATCATGAATTCAGTTTCGTACAAGCTGAGTTTGAAGAGCCTATGAAGCAGTGGAGTGGACACACAGAGTAAGGTTAGATATGTGGGTTTGTATCTCAAAGGGAAGTCTGGGTTCAAGATATAATTCGGTGAGTTGCTGGCTTCTGGGAAATAACGAAAAGATTTAGGACTGCATGAGCTTACCTAGAGAGTATAGAAAAGAGTTGGAGACAGAGTCCAGAGAGTCTCTAACTTTTAATGATTGGAAAAAAGTGGCTAAGGCACTGAAAAATAATGACCAGAGAGGTTTCCGTTCTTTGATCAGGAGAAGGGACATCATTTCAAGTGTTTTAAACAGGAAGGCATTTTTACAGGACATTTGTTTACAAATCCACTGGAAAATATAGAGAGCAGGGAAAGCCACTCTCAGATTTACTATCTTTCAGAAAGTTGGGAAATTGCACGAAAGTTACAAAACACTTGGAATGATCACACTTGCCTACTGCTTGAAGACAGTAATGTGTAAGAGTATGCCAGAGATGGTTATAAATCTCCTGTGTGCCCGCAACTGTCGGAGGAGAAACGGGGACTTCTGCTCCCGAATCTTACATAGATGGTTTACGTGGGTGTTCCCAAGTAGTGGGGGAGGGGCAGACAATGGCGCAGTAATAACACAACTGGATCACATGGGAAGGTCCTGCATATCCTGAGACCTCCCTGTGTACAAAAGTTGTAGGCTCGTGTACCCAAGATCCTGGCAGGCAGAGCATAAAGACCCTGTTGTTGGAAATGTCTGTCTCCCTGTCCCCCAAACCGAAGCCATGATCTTTCT
This sequence comes from Tupaia belangeri chinensis, assembly GCF_000334495.1. NCBI lineage: Eukaryota > Metazoa > Chordata > Mammalia > Scandentia > Tupaiidae > Tupaia > Tupaia belangeri. The sequence goes on from NW_006159750.1 coordinate 4,016,470, forward strand.
TTGAGGATAGAAAGAAAGAAAGAAAGAAAGAAAGAAAGAAAGAAAGAAAGAAAGAAAGAAAGAAAGAAAGAAAGAAAGAAAGAAAGAAAGAAAGAAAGAAAGAAAGAAAGAAAGAAAGAAAGAAAGAAAGAAAGAAAGAAAGAAAGAAAGAAAGAAAGAAAGAAAGGAAGGAAGGAAGGAAGGAAGGAAGATAGATTGTTGGGAGAGAGTAGAAAGGAAGAGAGCCAGCTGTGGTGATATGGTTAAGGGAGCTGGATCCCACATGGATGAACACATGGTTTGAGTCCAGGTCTTTGAGAGTTGAAAAACACACCAGGGAGAAAAAAAAAAAAAAAAAAAGGGACCAGCAGTTGGTGTAATGGCTATGTCACTGGACTCCCATGTAGTCAACCACAGTTCAAGTCCCAGATCTGGTGTCTTAAACACACTGGGCACATGTGCGTGTGTGCCCAAGATCTCGAGAGAAGAATGGAGGAGAAGGGATTGCGGCGTGGCCATCCCCCCTGGGGGGTGATTTCTCACTTTCTGTCTCTCTGTTTCTATTTTTCTGGTGAGCGCATGCACCCTATAGCAAAAACCTCTCCAAAAAAAAAACTAAAGAAAAAGAAAAAGACACCAGGCATGTGTGTGTACATGCCTCAAACCCCAAAAGGATGGCGAAATGAAGGAAAAGGGATTGCAGCATGACCACACCCCATGGAAGGTGCTCTCTCCTCTCTCTGTGTCCGTCTCTTTGGCAAACTCACACATCCTCTGGTAAATTAAAAACAAACAAACAACAACAGCAAACCTTGCAGACTGGGTCAGCAGGTATCATAGTGGTTAAGGCACATGGTCACTGTGGTTTGAGTCCCAGACCTGGAGGCTTGAAACTCAAGCCACGCATGTGTGCGTGTGTGCCCAAAATCCCAAAAGGAGAATAGAGAAGAGGGGATTGCAGCATGGCCATCCCTCTGCAATCTCACTTTTTATCTCTCTGTCTCTCTCTGTCTCTTGCCTAAACTTACAACCCCTATAATATGAGAGAGAGTATTGAAAAGGAGTAGGGCTGGATGCCAAACAAAAATCAAAATGATAGCAATACTGACAGCAGCAGCAGCAACAATCAATAACACCCAGTTCAGAGAAGAAGGTATCATGTCTGCAGTGCTCAGTGAATGGACTTGGTTGCTCTGGCCTTGCTCAGGTTCTGTAAGTATCTGGTCTCCTGTGCTAAACCCCTTACTGTTGGTAACCCCAAAAGCAATTTCTATTTTTCTGACAAAAGTTTCCTCTCTGGTAACTATTTGCCCTTGTCTTTGAAGTTCTCCCTCCCTTCTATGCAACATTGTTATTTTTTCCCAAAAGAAGAAATAAAGGGTGAGCGAAATTAAATAACATACAGTTAGTAGGAACAAAATTAACATCTTAATCCTGATTTATCAATCCAAATCCCATGCTCGATTACATTAATGTTTCATATACAGAGAGAAAAAAGCATATTCAAGGACAAAAAGAGAGAAAAAAAGGAAAAAGAAAAGAGACAAAAGCATTAAGAAAATAGAAAGGAAGGAAGAAAGAAAGCTAGCAAGCCTTTCGTTTCTCTCCCCATCCAAACTTGCTTTTTGTTTGGTCGCTGTTTGATGGCACCATGCTAGTCAGCATTCACGTACCAAGCTCTCTCCATCCTCCCTCTTCTCTTGCCCTGTCCCTCAGTCTTTCCCTGTTGCCCTCACCTCAGTTCATGTCTTCACCATCCCTTGAGTGATTGCAACTCCTTCCGTTCTTTTTAGTCTTACCCTCATCCAATTCATCCCTTCAGAGTACTTCCAGTGATTCTTCCAAAGCAGACAAGTAACCCCTTCTATTATTTTGCAAGGGGTCTTGGAAACTTCACACCTTTTGTGTAAAGTTAAAATGTCTTAGCATGGGATAGTGTTGGTCTGGCTTACGGCTCCCCCCACACTCACATCCTACCAGGCTCCTGCATGTGCCCCTGGTCACTACAACCCCTTTGTATTCATGTACCAGTCAGCATTCCTTTGACTCTAACCTTCTACTCTCATCATTCCCTCTGCCTGGAAAGTCCTTTCCTTTCCCTTGCATTCACTGGTTCTTCCTTCTGCCTCAGTCCTCTGCATGGGGAGCACTTCCTGCCCTCTCAGGCTGTGCAGGATGTCTCTCTTCTCCCCAGGAGCACCTTTCATTCCCCTGTATTTGGGCTCACCATGCTGCATTACAACTCTGGTGTAGCTTTTCTATTTTCCCACCAAATGCCAAATGTGAGCTCTTTAAGGGCAAGGAAGTATCTGCCTCCCTAATAATTCATATTTCCTATATATTTAATAGTTAAATAGCTGAATGGATAAACCAATGAATGAAGCTTTTTATGAGGATTGTGTAATATGAAGAGTATCTGTTGAGATTATAACC
>NW_006159750.1:4021197-4027910 GCF_000334495.1 Tupaia belangeri chinensis
AATATGAAGAGTATCTGTTGAGATTATAACCTACTAATGTAAATAAAAATATCCTCCAGACATATCTGCACTACAAAGTCTGTTGCAGCACTACAGTGTGGGATCAATCTGTGCTCATCAAAGAATGAATGGACAAAGAGAATGTGGTGTGTGTATGTGTGTGTGTTGAACGCTTGTGTACAGCTAAAATGTCTTAGCACACACAAAGGAATATTATTCAGTCATTAAAGAAAGTAATCCTATCATCGGAGGCAATGAATGAGCCTGCAGAATATTGTAAAATAAAATAAAATAATCCAGGTACCTGAAGATAAAAATGGCATGTTCTCACTCACCTGTGGAAACTAAAAATGTTGCCTCATAGAAGTAGGAGGTAGAATCACGATTACTAGATGCTAGTAAGGGTTGAAAGGAGGAAGACAGAGCGATGTTGTTACTGGGTACAAAGCTGCAGTTAGATAACAGAAAGTTCTGCTGTTTTATAGTACAGTAAGGTAACCATAACTAACAATAGTTAGTTGCGTATTTCAGAATAGCTAATAAGGGAGATTTTGAATGTTTCCAGCACAATCTAATGATAAATGTTTGAGATGATGAATATGCTGATTTTCCTGATCTGGTTATTGTATTCATATACCAAAAAATCACACTATACCCATAAATATGTACAATTTTTAGGTGTCAATGAAAAATCCAGGGTTAGCCCCATGCTTTGGTGGGTCAATCACAGTTCAAATCTTGGCCCTGATAGCTTGAAAAACATGCTAAGCATGAAAGTTCACATGCTCAAAATCTGAACAGGATTTAAAAATGAAGAAGTGATTGCAACATGACCATGCCCCACTGAGAGGTGATTTATCCTTCTCTATGTCCCTCTGACTCTCTCTCTGAGTGTACCTGCTCTCTGGGAACTTAAAACAAAATACAAAACCTGAAGAGACGTTGACCAATTTGGTGAATAAAATCAATTAGGATAACATGGCATATGAAAAAAAATAAGTTGACCAAAGCCAAGAGGCCAAAGAATTAGACTGAAACAGACTTGTTATCCTTGGCTACCAATCAGTTACTAACTCTCCAAGTAAGAAAGAATTGAAAAACTCTCAGTTTAAATTTATATAGTCTCTTTATAGTGATGAGTGTCTTCATCTGTTTTTGCCCTGCTAACAGAAATACCTAAGCCTGGGGACTTCATAAAGAAGATAGCTATATTTACAAAATTCATTAATCTAGTGGCTGGAAAGCCCAAAGGTCTAGCCTACAGCATGGCCAACAGAAGCAGAGAGAATGGTAGATACATACAGAGCACGAGCAGCTTGCTGTCTTTCTTTTTTATAGTAACCAGCTCTCATGAGAACTAACCACGTTTTAGGAAATCCAAATCTTACTGGGTCTTGGGAGACATCATTAATCTCCTCATGAGTGGTCCTCTGTGACACAAACACCATGAACCAATCACCTTGCATGAAGCCTCACTCATGAAGAAATTAAGTTTTCACCTAGAACCTTTATAACACGATAAATAACAATCAAATCACAATACATGAATTTTGGGGGACTTCCATATTCAAAGAAAATGAACTGTTGGGGGACAGGTCACCAACTAAATCATAACACCAAGTTATATATGTTTGCTTTGATTTATTAAATAAATCTGATTATGATTTTTGTCCATGTTATATAAATTCAATTTATTGTAAAAGATTCTAATTTATTAAAATTCCAAAGTTTACATCTCTAACAAGGATTGAAATTAGAAACCATTAAATTCAGGTACATTCTACCAACCATCTAGTTTTTGCGTCTTTAGCAAGAATGGACTGCTTTTAAGGAGGCACCCTGCATTACTACCCGGTGGTTAGAGAAGCAGGCAGAGAGGGTGGTAATACGATTTGTAGCTGCATAATAATGGCTGCATTTATTGAGGGCTTTCTAGGTACCAGACTGTGAGCCAAATCCTTTCCATTCATTATCTCACTAAACCCTCACACCAGTCCTCTGGGATTTTTGTCATTATCCCACTTTACTGAGGGGGAAAATGAGCTTTGAGGGGTTAAGCCCATTTCGTAAAGTGATGAAGCCAAAGTGGCTCCAAACCCTATTCTTTCGACCACTTAATGCTGCACTCTATTGCCTGTTGATAAGTAGGAAATACTTTATCAGGCAGCAGAGATGTTTGGCTAAGAGAAAAGAAAGTAGCATACGATGATGTACAGCGTGTTGTGATTTTGACAATAGTGCAGTCACCTACTGAGGAAAAGATTTTGTTAGGACTAGAAAACTCAGATATGTCTTTTTTTTTTTTTTTTTTTTGAGACAGAGATTTTTTGCGATAGGGCTATAGAGACAAAGAGACAGAAAGCGAGAAATGGCCACACCACAATCCCTTTTCCTCTCTCCTCTTCTTGGAATGTTGGGTATGCATGCACAAGCATCTGGCATGAGTTTTGAGCCACTGGGTCCAGGACTTGAACTGTGGTAGACTATTAGGAATCCAGCAATGTAATCATTATGCCATCTGCTGGTCCCCAGATTTGTCTTTTATCACTCGGCTCAAAGGGCCCCGTTATCATGGGTAGGAACTTCCTCAGTCCTACATAAAGCTGAATACTTCTTCTTTGGTTCATATTTCTATATGTTTCTTTAGAAGGCCTTTTTCTTTTCTTTTTTTCTAACCTTACACTATTACAGTCTCTGTCTCAATAAAACTCTGAGCTTTTCAAAGAAAAAGATGATACCTCATTTAATTCACATCCCCATCAGGTCTCATGGTATCTGATACATGCAAATCTAGCAAATACTTGCAAATTGATGATATAAATAAATTCTATGAATAGCAAAGTTTGTAAGATAATCTGAGAACAAAGAACATAAGAATGAGCCCTGCCAGTTTGTGCACAGAAGGTAAGATCTAGACTTTCTCTGCTCAACAAAGTGAAGTTCATATCTTGAATCCTTGCAGGAGCAAAAGGAAAAGAAAATATAGAAGAAACTCCCCCCAAAAGGCAGGCCAGGGATTTTTCTATTCTTGGGGCTCTCACTGGTGGCTAGTCTTCTGGCTGAGATTAGATGGAAATCTTCCATCTCCGGACACTGCTGCTACATGGAGCATGGAGAGGCTTGTCATACCCATCCATTTACAAAATATGAAAGATGGGTTCCGAAAACAGTCCTCTCAGCAAAACAACACACGCACATACACACAAATCCAAAGCAGACATGACACAACTCAGGTTGCAAACTAATTTATTGGGTTGTTGGAAAAGTCATGACACATTTCTATATAGAAAAAAAGCAAATCATGACTTTCTCAACAACCCAAGAGTATTTCCACATTTGTTTACTTACTCTGTAAACACCTTATAGACAGACTGTATACACATTCCTGGAACTGATTCTCTTTCCAGAATCATAGATCATGTCAACCTAGAAAGTTCACAGTTATCCCCAAATAGCAAACTATTAAATGAGGTAGGGGACTTAATTTTTGAAAAGATGAGGTTTTCTGGGCCCTGTCTTCCCTGATATGTACTCAAAAAGCCCTTTTATCATATTGCTTGGCCCAGGGATAATACACTTCAACTATTTAATGTTGCAACCACAGTTTTCAGTCCTACAGACTAAACTTTGGAGAGAAAAAAAAAAAAGAAGAAGAAGAAGAATGCTAAGTACCTGCTGTCAGCTCTGGCCCTCAGAGCTGGAAATGAGTCTCTTTCCCACAAGAAATAGAAATAAAAACAAACCACTCAAATGGTCTTGACCTTAACAAGGACATAGCACGTGCACACGCAGGCACACAAACACACCTCTTTCTCTCGTTCTCTCTCTTTCTCATATGCACGCATGCACACTCCACTCCTTGATCCTGAGTGGCACAAGTTAAGGAGAATTAAGGAGAATCAGATTCAAATATCTGATTAACGCAGGAGAGAAAATAATGTGAGTCTCTCAGACTCTGCTATATCTAATGCAATTTTTTTTTTGCTTCTGCCATTTCCCAGCAGGAAGTAGAAATATGCATATACACATGTGCCATGAGCAGTACTGGTTTTGAGGTCATTTCCCTCCCATTGAAAAGAAAATAGCACCAATAGTTTTAAAGTAAGTTTAATCAATTGCCATCTTATGCAGCAATTGTTCAGGTTTTGGAGTTTGTGGTGCTAATCAATAAAAAATATAATTTTCTCAGTAAAAGGTAGTGTCTGCCACAGAATAGGCATTAAATAGATATTCATAAATGAATTAATACACAAACAAAGGAAAGGGAATGGTCAACCATAAAACAGTTATCCCCAAATAGCAAACTATTAAATGAGGTAGGGGACTTAATTTTTGAAAAGATGAGGTTTTCTGGGCCCTGTCTTCCCTGATATGTACTCAAAAAGCCCTTTTATCATATTGCTTGGCCCAGGGATAATACACTTCAACTATTTAATGTTGCAACCACAGTTTTCAGTCCTACAGACTAAACTTTGGAGAGAAAAAAAAAAAAGAAGAAGAAGAAGAATGCTAAGTACCTGCTGTCAGCTCTGGCCCTCAGAGCTGGAAATGAGTCTCTTTCCCACAAGAAATAGAAATAAAAACAAACCACTCAAATGGTCTTGACCTTAACAAGGACATAGCACGTGCACACGCAGGCACACAAACACACCTCTTTCTCTCGTTCTCTCTCTTTCTCATATGCACGCATGCACACTCCACTCCTTGATCCTGAGTGGCACAAGTTAAGGAGAATTAAGGAGAATCAGATTCAAATATCTGATTAACGCAGGAGAGAAAATAATGTGAGTCTCTCAGACTCTGCTATATCTAATGCAATTTTTTTTTTGCTTCTGCCATTTCCCAGCAGGAAGTAGAAATATGCATATACACATGTGCCATGAGCAGTACTGGTTTTGAGGTCATTTCCCTCCCATTGAAAAGAAAATAGCACCAATAGTTTTAAAGTAAGTTTAATCAATTGCCATCTTATGCAGCAATTGTTCAGGTTTTGGAGTTTGTGGTGCTAATCAATAAAAAATATAATTTTCTCAGTAAAAGGTAGTGTCTGCCACAGAATAGGCATTAAATAGATATTCATAAATGAATTAATACACAAACAAAGGAAAGGGAATGGTCAACCATAAAGATAAAGATAACAGATTTTATTAGAATGCATTAAGGTTATTATGGACTGCATTGGCTGGAACACAGACAAGAGAGTCACATGAACGAAGTCAGAATTATGGATCTGCCACAAATTTGCAAGGTTTTATGAGATACATTACTTGGCTCTTCCAGTACTTTTTATAATGTAGGGATAGTATTTCTCTCTTTGTTCTTCACAAGGATGTTTTAAATCATCACAAATGTTGTGTATTTTTGTTTCAATATATAGCTTAAAGCCCACAAGCTAAAAAGTCAATAACTTGGACACCAGCTCAAAGAATGAGCTGCAGAATCAATCTCCCCAGGTAGCCAGGACCTGCTGGAAGTCAATAAATAAGTGCAACTCAGTCCAAAGCCCTAGGAATCTCTCTGGAAGATTGAGGTGTGTCAGAACGGGCCTGTCCTTGGCTCTAAGCCCAGAAAGGCAGTATTCCATAGTTTATCATTGCAAGGACAATGCTAAGACTTGATCTCACGTGTAGGTGAGAGCTTCTCCAATTTTAATGCGCATTATCTGGGTTATCTGAGAATCTCATTACAATGCAGATCTGGACTCAGTACGTCTAGGCTGGGGCCCGATAGTCTGCTCTGCTTATAAGTAGTCAGGTGATGAGGATACCACTGGGCCATGGAGGGTCACCTCGCAGTGATAAGAGATCTGGAGTCTCTGGAGCCATGCTGGTGCCTCCTAGAAGTACCTCAGGGTAACGGACTCAGAGATGCCAGATGTGCTCAGAAGACAGGAAGTATTTGGAAATACTTTGTCTTTGTAACAGCCCTTCAAAGCACGGTTTTGGGAGACAAAAAGACACAAATTGGAATTCAGATACTGCTGCCCTCAGGAGCTTTGCAGCCAAGTATTCTTTGGGTCTCAGTCTCTCCATCTGTAAAATGAAGATGTTAATGCCTACTTAATAGAAATCTTTGAAGAGTATTTTTTATTTCAATTTATTTATTTGCATTTATTCACTGTACATCATTATAGCATACAAAATGAGATTTTCCATCCAGAGTACACTGTATATTGTCTCAATCAAGCACATCAACAAACATGTTATTGTCAGCAAATGATCTTCCATTTCTTATTTTCTGTATGTTTTGTTTTTTTCCCCCTATTCTTGATTCCCTATCTCTTACCCTCTGCCATCTCCCACTCTCCTCCCACACTGTCTCTGGTATCTATGTTTGCTTTCTATACCGTTTCCCCCCCACATTTTACTGAATCACCAAAGACCCTAATCAATCCAAATACCCTCATAGCAAACACAGGTGACACACACATTTCCATGAACACAAGTCTAACTTTATGCATCCTATAAAGTAGCACCTAGCTGGAGCTACATATCCTACTGCAGTCATTGAATAGATATATTATTTTTCTGAAACTTTTTTTTTTGTAACTCAATTTACATTCCTTCCCTAAGCATCATCACAGCACACAAAATGCAATCCCCCATCCAGTACACACTGCATAGTGACTCAGTTATGCACATTACAAAAAATTTTCCAATTCTAGTTCCTAGAATTATTTCCACCCCTCTTTCTGACCCTCTGTCCCTTCCCAC
>NW_006159750.1:4028135-4032578 GCF_000334495.1 Tupaia belangeri chinensis
CCCACCCTCCTCTCACACCACCTCCGGTGTCCACAATTGTCCTCCATTCCCTTCCCACCCACATTGCATTGATCAAACAATTTCCTACATAACCTAACTACTTTCAATGGTGAGTTCATTCATTACTACTAAGAAAACCAGTTTTAACTTAAATCAAAGAAACGCCAAGGAACTTTGCTTAAAGCCAGGAAACAGGTTAGGATTCTGTTCAAATGGTAGGTGCATGAATCTATCAGTCTCATGTACTTTTATCATCTGTTCTGGTTCAATTTTCCTGATTAAATTCTGGGATATAATATTCAACTCCAGACTTGTCCCTATGATTAAGTTGGCCACTTTCTTAGTTTTTGGACTCTTATTTCCATGTGTCTGTGTTTAATTTACTCTTTGAAGATTAAATCCAGTCCAACAGACCTAAATTTGAAGTCTGACTCTCCCTTTAGCTCTTACTAATAATGAAATATTAGGAAAATCACCTAGCCTCACCAGCCTCAGTTTCCTCATGTGGAAAAAAAGTCAGTAACTCACAGGGCTGTTTTAAAGATTAAGTAAAAGAACTCAGTATTCTTAATGTAGGACACATTTCTGAGGTTCACCTTGGTCGTAGGTAGGAGTGCAGAGAAAAGAAGTTATACTGCTAAAATATTCAGAGAAAGCACTTGGAGGCAACAGAACTTTGTCTTGAAAATGATCAGGATCTGTATAGTGGGCAAGAATATTGCCATTTTCTATGCAAGTCAGAACCCAGAATATAATTCTCCTCAATCTTTATCGAATTTGTATTCATCTTTTAGGTCTCAGTTTAGGTATCTTAACCCTGAGAGACCTTTCCTGCCCCTCAGGCTGGTTAGTCTCCCCATGTTATGTCATCAAAATATTCAGTACCAACCACACTAGTTAAAGAGTCGGCCTCCTGTACTGGTCTCTAGGGTTCATAAGGCAGGGGCGGTATCTGCCTTGCTCACTCTCAAGTCTGGCCCTAGCACGGTGCCCAAGGATATCGTAGGCATTCTGTTCATAGTGTTTGCACTTTGGAATGGAATAGGATGCAGAACTCAAATGATCAGCTTTGGAAATATATTCGAATTGAGATAATATTCTTCCAAAAATCACACATAAAAGGCGACATTTTCTTCAATTCAACAACAGGAACTACAGATCACCAGACCTTTAGACCTTGCAGGAGATAGAAGGACACCGGCATGAAGAAGCCATGGGCCTACAGGCCTCTCCAACTAGCTGAATGGTAAATCAGCAAAACATCCTGGGGAGATAAGCATTAATGTGGGGTTTATGTGAGGTGCTGCTGGAGCACAGACAGGGCAGCAATTTCATTTCGGGGCGAGGACGTGGAAGGTAGGGAGAATTGCGGACCAGACAATTGCGCTGGACCTTGAAGGGTGAGCAGGAATTGGCTTAGTGAACGAGGAGATGGGAAAGCATTTATTTCACCCTAACAGTGTCTCGGAGCACTGAAAGCCAGATTCTGAAAGCCAGCTCTGCTGCTTACTCTTCCCAGATCCCTGGGAAGGTTCTTTCCTGCCACCCCTGTGCTGCTTCCGTTTTCTCACTTGAAAATGGGAGTAACACCAGATGACTGTGTGCTGTTCAGTCACTCACAAGGGTTAAATACATTAATGTATGCCAAGAGCTTAGAGCAGTTCCTGGCACCTACTAAGAGTGACATAAATGACATTGTTTTTGTCATACTTAGCTGTAGCCGAACTTATTTTTATCTGCTAATCAAAAGTTTGCTTTATGCCTGTAACAGATTCAGTCTACCTGTGTGCCTAGGCACACCAGTTGAAAACCACTGCTCTAAAGAGAATGAGATGGTGACAAGATAACCAGAAGCAGACACACTAGCTGTTAGCTGTCTGCGGTACTCCAGGTGAATGATGGTGTTTTGTCACAAACTGCAAACAGAGCTCTCAGACCAGGCCCAAGGGTTGGAGTATTATACTGGCTAGTGCTGGTTTAGTGCTACTTACGAGAAGCGAAACGAGGCCTGAAATCTGTCATGCACATTTAAGTGCAAGTGCCAATCAAGTGAGTATTCCTAAGATCAGCTTCTTTTAATGGCTATTTTCTGCCTCACAATCTTTAAGGCAGGAAGCTGGCTTAACACATCAAAGCAGCATCATTCATTCCATATGCGTGGCTCTGAAGTAATCTTCTCTATCAATATTTCATGAAACAGACTCCCCGGAATGAGAGTGTAGACTGAAGGTCGGAGAGGGTCGGGCACTGCTGATATTGCAGGGCTCGCCTGATTCCCACTGATTCCACACTCAGAGGCTGTCGATGACTGAGACAAAGGATACTGCATCCTACAGCCAGGGTTTTAGGAAGAATTCTGCGGAGACCTCCACTTTATAAACAAATAAAAAACACTGCAAGCAGTGTCGTACATTCCCATCTAGATGGTGTTCCTGTTATTACTCAGCTCCCGGCTTTTTCTCTATTTCCACCCAAGTAACTGTCAGATGACTCTCAGTCATAAGGCAATTTGGTCACATGATAAGACGTCTATGATTACAGCATCCTCCTTTCCTTCCTCCCAAACTGAACCAATGTGATGGAATAATTTGGTGAAACTCTAGGGATTTACCACAATTTCTCTCCTAGCTATAATTCTGTTTTCTAAGTCTTTTCTGCAATTAAAACAGTAGAAGGTCTGCTGGAGGCAAACTGAAGAATGGCCGGTGATCTGTGCCAACCCTCCCCTGATTCTGTCGGGACTCCTAAGAGTGAGGAACCACATCTAGCTACTTTCTAAGATCAGATTTAGCACAGTGCCTCCCGGGTACATGTATTTGCCTATTATTAAGTGATAGTCATCCTTTATTCAGATTTTTTAAAAATACTAAACCTTGTCAAAGCCTGGTTATATACCTCTTATGTCAATTTTGCTTTTTCATAAGTTAGAGCTATTCTTTCTAGGTCCTCTCCAGGCAAAGAAATCACCCCAAAAGCTCCAGATCAGTCATTCTAAAACATGTGACCCTGGGGATATCAGCATCACTGGGGAACATGTTAGATATGTGAATTCTTAACTCCACCCCAGCACCACCTGATCAGAAATTCTGGAATGGGATCCAGTCACCTGCATTTGAATAAGCCCTCCAGGTAATTCTGGTGCATACTAAAGTTTCAGAAATACTGTTCTGAAGTTATAAAAAAAAATCCCTTTCAAATGAGTTGCACTGAGTCCCAAAGTACCATTTTGTTGAATCTTCCTCTATATATCACATTACCTGTTTACAATCCCCTGGTGATCCCTTACTGTCTGCATAATAAGGTACAAATTCCCTGGTTTAGCCTACAAGGACGTCAGCAGCTGCTCATCCAGCCCCCCCTCCTTCCCACACACACCGTGCTCTAGGTTCGCTAGAACGCCCCACTCTGCCATGCTCTAGGCTCACTAGAACGCCCCACTCTGCCATGCTCTAGGCTCGCTAGAACACCCCACTCTACCATGTTCTAGGCTCGCTAGAACATCCCACACACACCATGCTCTAGGCTCACTAGAACACCCCACTCTGCCATGCTCTAGGCTCACTAGAACGCCCCACTCTGCCATGCTCTAGGCTCGCTAGAACATCCCACACACGCCATGCTCTATGCTCGCTAGAACACCCCACTCTGCCATGCTCTAGGCTCACTAGAACATCCCACACACACCATGCTCTAGGCTCGCTAGAACAGCCCACTCTGCCATGCTCTAGGCTCACTAGAACATCCCACACACACCATGCTCTAGGCTCACTAGAACACCCCACACACACCATGCTCTAGGCTCGCTAGAACACCCCACACACACCATGCTCTAGGTTCGCTAGAACACCCCACTCTGCCATGCTCTAGGCTCGCTAGAACACCCCACTCTGCCATGCTCTAGGCTCACTAGAACACCCCACTCTGCCATGCTCTAGGCTCGCTAGAACACCCCACACACACCATGCTCCAGGCTCACTAAAACACCCTCTCTGTTATCATATGTGGAGTCCTCTTCTTTCTTTGCTTGGAAGATCCCTCTTCTTAAAGACAAAGCTCTGTTAACACTTCCTTTCCCAAGTCCCCACATCTATCTTCAATGTTTTCATCTTTTCTTGTTCATATGTCCCTAAGAGTACCCATTACATTGTTTTGTAATTTTATTTGGCCATGGCCATATCTCCTGGGATGAACAATGGACAACTCATCTTTTTCACTCTTTGTAGTTCTAGAACTGAGCTGAAGGCCTGACCCTATCAGATGAGTTAACATGTTTGTTGAGTAATTGTCTGATGCCAACATCAACATTCACAGAAAGAAAATCCAAACATTTATATCTTCTACACAAAGGCAAAAGCAACTAAGATTAAAAAAAAAAAAAGAGGGAAGCCGCGCGGGGCGCCCGGCGGAAGCCGCGTGGGGCGCGGGAGCTCACGCCCCCGGAGC
>NW_006159750.1:4032923-4033131 GCF_000334495.1 Tupaia belangeri chinensis
CTCTGCCATTCCTGAGGAAGCCAGATACCGGAGAATTCCTCGGCCTATGGACAGTGAGAAGATGATGGTTACCAGCCCTGCATTGCCTCAGGGAAGAACAAATTCTACCATTCTTGAGGAATCCTGGTACCCGAGGATAGCTCACGCTCTAGAGCCCCACGCCACGATTACAACAGTGGCGGATCCGCACGACACCCCCCCCTCCACC
>NW_006159750.1:4035034-4072213 GCF_000334495.1 Tupaia belangeri chinensis
AGCTGAAGCTGAAGAGAAGGATTAAGAACTTGCAACTATAAGCAACAGAAAGAACCTTTAACTGCCTTAAACCAACTGAGAAATACACTGTAGAGAAGGATTTTATCTACCTATGGACAGTGAGAAGATGATGGATACCAGCCCTGCATTACCTCAGGCAAGAACAGGAACTACCCTGCCATTTGTAGGGAAGCCAGACACCGGAGGATAAGTCACGCTGCAGACCTCCACAACATCATTCTTGCTAACCACAAGATGGCTGCTGTGCCGCATCAACTGATGGTCAATTCTGCGTGCTAGAACCGCCTTCCTGAAACTGTATTACATGGAGACTCACCTACAGTAGCGGAACTGCACGAGACCCACACTTGATCCAACCTTGAATGGAATCTATTTTCCCTATTGTTAAAAACTTTGGACTCGTGACCCCTCTCCCTCTACTTGCAGGTATCGCATTTTCAATGACCCCTCTGGAGGATAGCTGTCTATAGCAGAGATAGAGTAATTGGGAGAGGGGGAAAGGGCTGAGGGTCAAACATAGGACAAAAAACATATTTATATGTATGAAAGTAGAAATGGAACAAACAGTATTGGTGACGACATTCTTGATTAAGACACCATGCAGTTTATCCTGGATGGGAAACTACACTTGGTGTGTTGTGATGATACTCAGGGAATAAATGTTAAGCAATATAATTTAATATAAAAAAAAAAGAAAAAAAAAAAAGAAAAAAGAAAAGATAAACTCATGATTACTTTGAAAGCTTGCATGAATGGAGGTGTAACAAGAGAAAAAGCAAAGGCTCTCAAATCATAAAAGATGTTTACAGTTCTTTAACCTTGAGCAAATGAGTCCCTGAGTCTCAGTGTCTTTATCTGTAGAATGGGATGGAATGATACCTTCCCTGTTTACTGTACTGGTTGTTGTATTGATGTGAGATACCTACCGCATGTTATGAATGAGTTTTGTTTTTTTTTTTCTTTTAGAGAGAGAGATGTTTGCTATAGGATAGGGCACGTGTACTCACTGGAGAGACAGAAAGTAAGAAATCATGCCCCCAGGGAAATGGCCATGCCACAATCCCTTCTCCATTCTCCTCTCGGAATTTTGGGCACACACACACACACATATGCACATGCACACCTGGCATGAGTTTTAAGCTACAGAATCTGGGACTTGAACCGCAGTCAACTATGTGGGAGTCCAGTGACATAATCATTATGCCATGTGGAGGTCCCAGAGAATAAGATTGTAAATGTAATATGTCCTGTCCCTATGCCGTTTGATCTAATTACTATTAGACATTAAATATCAACTGACTGTTAAAGCACAGTGAAGTATAAAGGTGGGACTCCATCCACTAATATGAAGCACAGACATAGGAGGGAAGGGAGAAAGCAGTTCACCACTGGAAAAACACTAATTTAACCTAGAAAAGTTGTCTCAGCTCAGGAGAATTCCTGTGGATACCGGACAGGGTAATTATGCTTTTTTCTTTATGCCCCCCTATCCAAGCACCCTCTAAGCTCTGATTTCTGAATGTGAAAGCAATAGGGATGGCTTAGGCTTGTGGTTTTCCTTCCTACCTCCCTTCTGCATGTTTCTGTTCCCAAGCTCCACCCCCAGGACGGCAGGGGCAGTCTGCCAGTAGGGTTTATCAGGAGTCTCCCAAGAGCCTCATGTTATAAAGGGATGCCAAGCTTCAGCCTCCTCACAGTCAGGTTAGCAGGCTACTTTCAATTCCAGGCTTTTTGGCAGCGGTAAGGTATTTGGCTGTACTGGACAGGGACGTTAACTCCCAGCCTGTCTGCCAAGTAAGGTTGATGCTTAAGGCAAGAGTAAAGGAATTTGAAATTGACTCTGGCTCTGGAAATTCTGTTTAAGGGATGTTAGCAGTTTATAAAATTTAGTCATTTTTTAAAAAAATTAAACTCAATGATTTTTTGGTGCTAATCTGGAATCTCCTGTCTTTGGCAACATTACAACTTGCTTTAAAAGTCCCATTCAGACTCCGTTAATCATATGATATAATGATGTCCCACTTTTTAATTTTTTTTTTTTTTTGGAGAGGTTTTCGCTATAGGGCGCGTGCGCTTGCCAGACAGACGGAGAGACATAGAGACAGAAAGTGAGAAATCACCCCCCAGGGGGGATAGTCACGCCGCAATCCCTTCTCCTCCATTCTCCTCTCGGGATCTTGGGCACGCACGCACACACGCCCGGCATGAGATCCAAGCCACTGGGTCCAAGACGCGAATCGCGGTCGACTACGTGGGAGTCCAATGACATAGCCATTACGCTAACTGCTGGTTCCCCCACTTTTTAATTTTTAAGATGCTTCAAGGAAAGTCTGTTTTCCCAAATGCTTGTGTTTACACGGTGAGCCATTTTTACTATGAAGAGAGTTATAAGATCAATGACAGGCTCTACCGTCCTGACAATGTACACAGACAGGGCTTGACTTCCTGCGAGGAAGGTGAGCAAAGATCCTAAGCAAAACTGAAAGGAAATAAAGCCCAAACAGGAAACCTTAGAGAGAGAAAAGAGAAGGGTGTGGGGGAGGGGACAGGCAGGCAATTCATGAAGCCACCATAAAAGGTGACAAAAGCAAGACCTCTAGAAAGGGCTCAAACACATAAGATAGGGAACACACGGGGCTCTGCTGTCACAAAAGGGTTCGAGCTGAAGAAAGAATAACTTGCTAAAGAAAGCATCTTAACCGTGGAGCCCGAGAAATATCCTGATGTTTGAATATCTATGAGGCCAGGCTCAACCTGGAACCAAGAAGTAGACCCCAGAGCCGCACAAAATTTATGCTTCTCCCCAATAAGAATGAGCTTAAGTAGTCCAGACTAGATGCAAGAAGAAAGTAACAGTCTCAGAAGAGCCAGTTGGCTTATTAACTTTTGCTACCTAAAATAAATCATGTAAGATGCAGTAATTTTATCCCAGCATCCCCCATGAGCCCTCTCCACTCTGCAATGGTTTTTCCTCTCCAGTAGGTGAATGATGTACTTATTCTGCCACAGAGGATGCCACAGGGTGTGGAGTCTCCAAAATATGTGAGGGAAAGCCCCCTTTCCTAGCAGATGGAGGCAGCAAAGATATATAGAGAGATAGATATAAACAAACTTCCCTAGTCAACTGTGTTCCCCAGAGCCTAATAAGAAGACAAGATTGATTCAAGCCCCCATTCTACTCACTGGGAAATGTACATGGCCTCTGGAATTTTCTGAATTCCTAGCGGGAGGGGACTTGAACCTCTCATAGAAGTTCAGCTCTGAGCTCCCCCAGCTCATTATTTTAGGGATCACTAATGATCATCTTACCATGTCAATTATGTAGTTTCAATTCCTCATCATATTGACCTCGATATTAAATTGATCCCTTTTAGATATTAGGTCATCTGGAAAGTCATGACACATTTTTTCTATGCGAAAACGGGTCATGACTTTCTCGATAAACCAATTATTTTTTCCACCTCCAACCAACAAACCAACCACACCAATAAATCACTGAGGTATTTGTGTGACTAGAAGATTTGGTCAAATATCAGGGCATTAGCGGGATATACATCACAGAAATATAACTTAAAATTCCATGATCAGTATCTCTAGTCCCTCAAATCTCTTGTCACTTCTCAGACTGGGACTCTGATCTTTCACTATATTCTTTGCCCTCTTCTCTTTCCTCTCATATTTAAAAAATTCAGTTGATTTCTAATGCAGAGAAGGTGAGTAGTCTCTTTTGTTACTCTGACTCTTTTCTATCCATGTTATCAGAGGCTTATCTTCTACCACAAGAAACAAATTATTTCCTTGTTATATGGAAGTTTAGATCTCATCCATAGCAATTTCACATTTCTAGTGACAATTTTATTTCAAATTTTATAAAAGAACTATTTATTGGGACCAGTAGTTGGCATAGTGGCTATGTCGCTGGACTCCCATGTCGTCGACTGCAGCTCAAGTCCCGGATTCGGTGGCTTAAACTCACACCAGGCATATATGCATGCATGTCCAAGATCCTGAGAGGAGAATGGAAGAGAAGAGATTGCAGTGTGGCCATCCCCCCAGGGGGCGATTTCTCACTTCCTATCTTTCTGTCTCTCTCTGTCTTTCTGACAAGTGCACATGCCCTATTGCAAAAACCTCCCAAAAAAGAAAAATCTAAAAAAAGAAAAAAAAGAACTATTTATTTAGCCATTACTGTTGCCACAAGTTTAAAGGCACAAAGATTTCTTAAAACCTTTCTAATAATGCAAAACTGAAAAAACTTAAATTTCAACTAGAAAGAAATGGATAAATTCATTATGATTTAGTCCCTTGATGGACTTCTAGAATCAGTAGAGAATCACAAAATTTAGCTCACATTACAACTCCACTGTGAAAAAAAAAAAAATCCTTAATTGCTTTATTTAACCTCTCACTCTTCTGACTTTACTTCACTGATTAGTGAGGGAAAGATTAACTCACTGTCCAATCCAATTTAAAGCTTAATCTGCACTGACAATTTAGGTGATATTCAGTCTCCTTGGATAAAAGGGTTAAATCTCTGACATGGCTCCACTTCCCCTGCTCTCCTCATTAGGATGGCATCTGAGTACATGGGGACAGCCTACAAATTCTTTCTGGCAGCAAAAAAAAGAGGCACCCTCAGGCTTGGTGTTGGCGTCCTCCTCTGGTCTCTGGAGCAGACCCAAGGTAGCTCTGCATCTTGTTGGCAGTCCCTGCTGCAGACTGCCACTGGTTTGCTCAATCTCATCCCTTAAATTGGCCAAGTCACTGAGAGCTCCTTGGCTGAATAGGCCTTGCCTCGGCTTCTGATGGCTGGACACCCCTAAACACAGACTCCATTTGGCCCCTGGCCTACTGTCCACTCCTGCGGTATTCTGCTAAATTACCTTGTTTCACCACAGCTAACTTTATTACAAACTCACTTTTAACTCAATATGGATACCTTTTGGAAAGGCCCAACCAGATCCTTTTTTCAGTTTGGTGTGACCAGACAGCTCCCCTCTCTTAGTCGGCCTGGACTGACCCACTGGGTACAAAAGTCTCCTCCACAGAGTCTCAAACAGGAGTGGGTGGGAAGGAACAAAAGCTTCCTAGAGACTCTGTCTCTAGGAAAAAGGTACAGTAAATTGGGACTCGTATTTAATTATTTCACTTTCTTCCCTTCCCCTCTCCTCTCTCACCTGCTCTGGGACAGAAAAAGAGCGAGCATTTATTTAGCTTCCATTGTCATATACATACTCCTGCATCTACTGAACAGCAATCCTCATGCTTTGCTGTTGAGGACAGAATGTGTATCTTTACTGCACTGCAGGAGGAGTCTAGGGTCTGAGTCTTCCAGGCACGATTGAAATATGTAAGAGAGGGCAAGGCCAAAGGAACACAGATGCTTCTCGAGATATGACAGGTTACATCTCAGTAAGCCTGATAAACCCGTTAGTTTAACCCATAAGTTAAAAAAAGACAGTATCACATGTAGAAAATGTAATTAATACACCTACACTACTGAATAGCACAGTTTAGCCTTGCTCACCTTAAATATGCTCCAAACACTTACATTCGCCTACAGTTGGGAAAAAGCATCTAACACAAAGGATATCCTATAATAGTATTGAAGATCTCCAGTCATTTATTGAATACTGCACTGAAAGTGAAAAGCAGAATGCGTTACTGCTGCTACCCGGCCTTGCAAGACAGTATTATACTACATATCACTAGCCAGGGAAAAGTTCAAAATTCACAATTTGATGTAAGGTTTCTACTGAATGCAGATCGCTTCGCACCATCCTGAAGTTCTCCTAAGTGGAACCACTGTCAGTCAGAAACTGTCTATATAGCAAATCCTTCCTCCTGCACCGTGGTCCTATCTGTGTGTCCAGAGCTAAATATCACCTCGGTCTTTGCCTTGACAGTACTCGCATGCCAAGCACGAGGCTGTCTTTCAAAAGGAAGGCAGCCGAGAACTCAGAAAAACAAAAGAGAAAGCATGATAACATCTAAAAATCTATCTCCTTTACAGAGAAACTATTTTATAATATGCCTATGAAGTTTCCAGAACATGGAAAACTATCATTTGAATATTATTGGAAAGAATGCAGTATAATAAATGATGGGAAAAATAAAGTCATAACTGCATTAAAATGTGTGTAGAAGAAAGACGGAAAGGGAAGCTATCAAATTGTTAACAGTGGCAGCTTCTGAGTAGCCACACTATGATTCTTTATTATTATTATTATTATTGTTATTATTATTGTTATTATTATTGTTGTTGTTATTATTATTCTGGCTTTGCAATAGGAAGCATGCATTCAGTAGAGAGATAGAGAGAATGAAAGTGGGAAATCACCCCCAAGGGGAAATAGTCATGCCATAATCCCTTCTCCTTCATTCTCCTCCTGGAATTTTGAACACTCACACACACACGCATCCAGTGTGATTTTTAAACCAACAAATCCAGGACTTGAACCGTGGTCAGCCATGTTGGAGTCTAGCATCTTAACTACAATAACACCTGCTGGCCCCCCAGACTATGAGTCTTCTCTATTTTCCTGTCTTTTTGAAATTTCCATAATGAGGATATATTGCTGCTATGATGGGAACAAATTTAGTTATTTCAGTTGTAAATAAAAATTTCTTGAAAAGTAGATGTTTTTTAGAGGTGTTTACCCTAGGCTGCAGGCACCTACCAGAGAGAGACAGACAAATAGTGGGAGGGAAATTGAAAAATAACCTCCCAGAGGGGAGGGCCACGCCACAATCCCTTCTCCTCCATATTTTCCGGAATCTTTTATTGGATACGAACATACACACACCTGGTGTGAATTTCAAGCCACCTGGTCCGGGATTCAAACTGCTATTGGCCATGTGGGAGTACAGAGACGTAACTGCTACACCAGCTGCTGGCCCTGAAAAGTAAATTTTCAAAAATATTTTTTCTGTAGTTTTTCACTCATTCATCAAATATTTATTGAGCATCTGCCATATACTGGATGTCCTAGGGGTGGTGGATGATGGGGGCTACAAACAGGGAAAAGTCTCTATCCTTATGGAGTTTGAAATACTGGTGTCTAAATTAGACCAGTCCAAGGTTAAATGAATTATGGAAACACTATGCATAGTAACAGTAGATACTAAAATATCCTAATATTTTACTGTATGCTCTATGTAGCACATTCTGAAAATATAGTATATCTCTCAAATACAGATACATCATGAATAAACCAGCGGGCTCGCTGGCAAAGGAGCATCTCACCTCTCAAGCGACTTTGGATCCACATGGAAGACTGTGGGTTCAGTTTCCTGGTCAACCTGGTTGACCTGAATATGTCAGACACTTGTGCTCATGATGTTGGCTGGAGGGGGATTGCAGCATGAGATCCTGTTGGAGGTGCTTTTCTCTCTCTCTCTCTCTCTCTCTCTCTCTCTCTCTCTGCCTCCCACTCTCATGAAAGAAAAAAGAAACTTTAAGTATATATGTATGTATGTATGTGGGCATGTGTGATATAGTATATCAAAAAATACCATGCAGCTGCTAATTATAAGTAAATAATAATTTGGAGAAATTTCCAAGATAGTGTTTAGGAACAGTGTGTAGAGCATGCCACACACACACACACACACACACACACATATACACATACACACTTGTTTATGTGTAACTCTCTCAGGAGGAATACATATGATTCTAGTAACGTGATTGCTTTGAGGGAGGGTTCGCTAGGGACTTAAAGGGTAAAGGTAGGAGGAAGACTTGCCTGGGCTATAATTATTTAAGGTGTGCTTGTACTGCCCAGTTTAAAAGAGAATAATTTAACATGTGTTTTAAAAACCCTCTCTGGCTATATGAACCATGTAGTCTGTTCCAATCTTTTTGGAACAAATATTAAAGATAGTTTTGACTATTCTATAACTTCTTTGTATCTAAGTCAATTCTAGGAAAAACGACCATTGCTATAGACTGCTATATTTAGAGGAAATTATTTGCCTCAAGCGGCGTTACTTCATTTGTTTAGTTCCCCAACACAGAATAGAAAACTTTTGGATTTTACATTATCTTTGCATGCTTTTATTCAACTGCTGCTTTAGAAGCTCAAAAGCTCTCAGGAAGGAAAAAATAAAGGTCATTTGAAGGACTTGAAAAATAAAATCTTTGAGTAGGGAAGAACTCTGTGATCTAGGAAGCCCAGATCTCTATGTGAGAACCCCTTGAACACGTGGACTTTGATTCCTTACACAAATATCACCAAAGGTTGCTCTTTCGAGAGATAACCCCCCTGGTCCAGGGACAGTTCCAGGTACTAGAAAGGCCCTTTGTTTATTCCATAGAAATCTATGATTGCCAACTGAGTTTTTCCTCTCTCTAAATATCCACCTCTTCTAGCATCTCCTTTCAAAATTCAGCTTTTCTGGATGCATGTCGAATGCCACCACCTCAGGAGGTCATGTCCCCAGTCACGATCTGCCTTATATTTAACACTAATAATTTCCCAGGCAGACCTGGGATTCTCTCTTCTGTGAAGCTCCTCCTGTAATAGCACATAGTAGATACTCACTTTTTATTGCACTGAATGAGAGCTCTCTATGTTCCAGTTGCCCCCTAGGCCCTCAAATCACTTTCTTTCTTCCTTCCTTCCTTCCTTTCTCTCTCTCTCTCTCTCTCTCTCTCTCTCTCTCTCTCTCTCTCTCTCTCTCTTTCCATAGATTTTTGCTATGAGGCACATGCACTCACCAGAGATAGAGAGAGAAACTGAGTAATCCCCCCCCGAGGGGAAAAGCCACACCATCATCCCTTCCCCATTCTCCTCTCAGGATTGTGGGCATGCGCGTCCATGTGCCCCACGAGAGTTGCAAGCCACTGGGTCCAGGACTCAAACTGCTGTCAGCTATGTGGGAGCCAAATACAGAGACTTTCACTGGCCCTGAGAGGTAAGCAAATGACTCGGCAGTGGCCAGGTATACAGTAGCTTTGAGGCAGTGGGATGTCCCAAAGGCAAGCATGAAGTGGATGTGACAGACAGGAGAACGGTGATACCTCGGTGTTCGCTGTGAGACTGAGCCACTCATGGAGCGTCTTCGGCAGGCAGGGCAGTGAACCACGTTCCTACAGCAGCCTGCACAGCATGTACTATATTTAATGTTCTTCAGCTGTGTGACAGGACTGACAAATCTGATCCCACCTTCATCCTTATCTAATCATTTTACAGGGCATTAAGCTGCCTTTGGCTGAACCGGTTAGCAGCTGCAACAACACTCCAGGAAAGGACACAAGCTCTGCTCATAATAAAGCACATTACACTAATAAATTCATCTATATGTATCGCTCATCATCAGTTTATATCATTTACCTTGGGCTCATCCTCCTACTTCTCTAGGGGGTGAGGGGTGGGGGGAGACTAAACCCACTCAGCTAGAAGCAATTGCTTATCGAAGTGGCCCATGCTGTGCTAAAACATTATTAAGATTTTAGATAAAGTTAGCAAGACAGTTTCCCATGGCTACATGGCTCGGACAATCTCTAGGTGAAATGCAGATAGCCCACTATACCACGTTAAGCCAAGTTTTCCTGGTTTGTAAATGTTGACAACCATGGCTTTACTGCGAGTGGTGGTTACCTCATTTGTGGGGTCAATCTCCCTCAAATGCAGAGCCCTCTGGTAACCCGAAGGCATTTCAAACATGCTTCTGCTTGAAAGGCTCATGGCTGCGCGTGTCTCTGCATTCCCGCCCTCTTCCCTTTGCTTTCCTTTGGTGCTGGCATGTGTTCATTGTGCGACTCCTGGCAGCTGCTGTGCAGGCCAGGAGGACTCCAGCAGGTGAGGAATGTATATTATGCAAACCATGGCAACCAGAAACACCAACATCTCCGTACTCCCCTGAAAACTGAGGGCACAGCTTTTCTAGTAAACCCCATGTGCTAGAACGGGTCTGAGTCCTAGGAATCACAGAGACACAGAGACGGGCAGTACAGGGCAGTGAGAGATGACTTTGGCACTGAAGTCAGCCTGCAGTGGATACTGGTTCTACGCCTCCCAATGGTGTGACCTTGAATGCATTCTGGAAGCTCTCTGTTGTCTCAGTTTCCTCACCTGAAAAACTGGACTAAGTATCTCAAAAGGCAGTTATGGAGATTAAATGAGTTAAAACAAGTAAAGTGTTTAGATTTGTGCCTGGCACAGAATAAGTCCTCAATACACATTAATTTGTCTGGAAGAGGATCGCATCTACACCCAAGTATTTAGTTTTTATTTCTAAGCCCATGATGTACAAAGATCTAACTCCAGAGCAGACCTCTTCCGAGTGGCTAAGAGAATATCTCCTTTTGGGTATCTCCTCCCTCTCAGCAAGCCCAATGCCAAATTCGTGATTGTTCCCCATCCAATCTGGGTCTTCCCTAGGGCTCTCTGCCTCTGAAAACAGCATGACCATTTACACTGGATAGATCCCTGCTTCTCCATTCAGGTTCTTACCAGGACCACAGCTGGCCCTTCCCTACTGGTCCCCCCTCATCTTCTCTCACCCATCCTCAGCCTGTTCTCTGAGCAGCAGCCAGAGTGGTACTCTGCTAAGTCGTGACCATGTTCCTGTCACCTACACTCATGCACACCCCAGTGCTGCCTGAGATCCTTCAGGGCCTCCCCACTGGCTCTTAGATTAAAACCCCTATGAGGCCTGGCATGTCTGGCCCTGCCCGCTCTCTCAGCCTCATCCCACACATGCTTTCTTCTTGCTCTTTGGGCTCCAGCCACATCAGCTTCTTTCAGGTCTTTCAACACAACGGGAGCCATCCTGCCAGGGCCTTTGCTCCTGCTGTTTCTCCCACTCCTTTGCCCAGATAGCTCCTGCTCGCCTTTCACATCACAGCCTTGGTGTTTTCCTGAGCCTCTGTTTAAAGTGAGGTTTCCTTTTTCATATATTCTCAGAGAACCATGAACCTTTCCTTCCAAACTGTGTTTATAATTAGAAATATATTAGTCTGATTCTTTCAATAATACCTATCTTCCCAATAAACCAAAAACTATCAGTTTGAAAAGTCATGACACATTTTTGCATGGAGAAACAGAAAAATACATCATGACTTTACTGACAACTTGATAAAAGGAGACCAGGGACTTAGGGCTGTAACCAGCCCATGGTTAGGTACTCAGTAAGTTTTTGTTGTCATTTGTTTTCCCCATAGGGTATATGTGTTTGGTAGAGAGAGACAAAGAGAGAAGGAAAATGAGAAATCACTTCCCAGTGGGGATGGCCACGTCACAGTCCCTTTACCTCCATTCTTGGGATTTGGGGCAGGCATGTACATGAACCCAACATGATGTTCAAGCCACTGGGTCCAGGACTCTAACCACAGAGGGCCATGTGAGAATCCAGTGCCTTAACCACTACTCCCTGCTGGCCCCAACTCAGTAAGCATTTCTGAAGGTCATTAACCAATAGGAGACTTAGATCTGTTTAGTACTTCTCCATCAATCAACCTTCAGTCAAACTTAAGTGTGACTGTCCCACTTTACACATAAGAACACAAGACTGAGGGGCTGGGTGATTTGTTCAAGACCATGCAAAAGGTAAAAGACTGAAACTGAAGAATTCCAACTGGAAGTCAAGCCTCTTCCTACAAATGCTTTTGGCAGCGTCTTTTTAATGGCCCCCTGGCATTGTCCAGATCTTCAGTTAGGGAGCTATTGATAGCTACACTGAGAAGATGAACTGGTCTAAATCAGAGGCCCAGGGTACTTCAGATAGTTCACCAATCACAGCTGTTCTTCCAACAGCTCTGCCTCGCTTGTACCTTTGGGCCTGGAGAAGGAGAAAGGGAGAGAGTTCTTGCCAAGTGGAATGCTGGGCCTCTGCTAATCATCACATAATTGTCCAGTGGTACAGGGAGCCCCATGTATTCCTCCTCGTTTCCCAATCTCCCATGTAGACCAGCAGTACCTCATCAGTCAGGATGAAACCAGCAAAATAGAAAGCAACTTTCAGCATTTCAAAGGGAATGTGGGACCAGCAGTTAGCATAATGGCTATGTCTCTGGACTCTCACGTAGTCGACCGCGGTTCGAGTCCCAGACCCGGTGGCTTAAACTCATGCTGGGCGCGCACGTGTGTGTATGTGCCCAGGATCCCGAGAGGAGAATGGAGGAGAAGGGATTGCGGCGTGGCCATCCCCCCTGGGGGGTGATTTCTCACTTTCTGTCTCTCTGTCTCTCTCTGTCTGTCTGGCAAGCGCACGCGCCCTATAGCAAAAACCTCTCCCCAAAAAAAGGGAATGTGATGCAGGGACCTTGTTACACAGGTGATGAAAGAGGCCAATTAGTCAAGTGGGGACAGTGGAACAGCCCAGAGGTTAGCAACATCAGGAGGTCATGGCTACACCTAACTACAAGCACTAAGGGGAAGGAGTCTTACCAGCACAGAGACTAGAACCCAGGTCACCTCGAGCATGGAGAATGACCTGATACAGTAGGAAGATTAACAGCCTCTCCCCAAAGATGAGCATGTTTTAATCTTCGAAATCTGTGGCTATCTTACATGGCAAATGGGACTTCGCAGATAGGATTACATTAAGGGTCTTCAGCTGGGAATTTTCCTAGTTTTTTTCCAGGAGGGTCCAATGTAAATCACAGGGGCCCTCATAAGAGGGAGAGCGGAGGATTAGTGTGGAGAAAGGAACATGATGCCCTGGAAGCAGAGGTTGGAGTGATGCGGCCGCAAGCCAAGCAATGGAGGCAGTCCCTAGGAGCTGGGAAAGAAAGGAAACGCGTTTGTCTCCCAGAGCTTTTAGAGAAAATGCAGCACTCCTGACACCTTGGTTTTAGCCTCATAAGCCTTCTGACCTCTAAAACTAAACAAGACTAAATTTGTGTTGATTGAGCCACTCACTTATGGTAATTTGGTACAGCAGCCATAGGACACCAGTGCAGACAGTCCTTTCTGCACTTGAGCCTTCCCATTAGCTGAACCCAACTGGAAGCCAAGTGTCAGAGAAGACTGGGAAACAGCCTGCAAAGAAGGCAGGGAAGAGCTAGGAGGCAAATGTGTCAGGGTCACTGCAATCCCTTTACCATCCCCATAGGAACCTGGAGTCACAGGGTACTGGTGCAGCCCATTCTTCTGAATTTCATTTAAAATTACTATGCATGTAAATCTTTCTGTTCAGTTTGTTCTAATCTGGGGGAGAGAGGACTAATAAAACCTTTGTGGCAACATGAACATGTATGTAATGAAAACAAGTATATTCTCCCCTGATTTAGTCCAATTCCACCACTTAATCATTAGAACCAAGCAATGACGTTGGGTCAAGGAGTAATCCTCATGAGACAGTCTGTTCATTTGATGGACTTGGTTTTCTTTTTCTTATTTTAACAACATGTATATCAAGACAGTGGGTATCCTCTCATCTTAGAGGCACCGGGAAGAGAGTACAGTCTGTAAAATGAAAGCGTTTCATAAAAACAAATATACCACCGTGATCACTCGTGCAAGCTGCTGCCCAGCACTCCCGGCTCTGATTCATTCTCCGATGTGACTTGGCAGCCCGTCTCCATCAGCTCCATGGTTGAAAAAAAAAAATGGGTCATTGCACTGTGACAAAAGGACATTCATTGAAAATACTGCAATTAAGAAAAGTTTGAGCTCCGATGGTCTCAAATGCCCAGAGGAAGCTTGTACTTGCAATGTATGGGTGCCAGAAGAGACAGACCGACAAAGCAACACAAGCTCCACCAGCAGCCCACCAGGGACATGTTTAAGAATTCATTCAGACAGAAGGAAGCGGCCCAAAGCCACTGATGGAGGGGACAGGAGGCTTTGCAAAGGCTGCTTTGGCATTACTAACATTTAATTGAAACACTCTGGAACCTCCAGTCCCAGGACCTAAAAAATAGGACATCCCAACAAAAGATTCAACAGTAAAGTTTTCATTTATGAAATTTTATTTTGCCTAAATGATATGGGAATAGGTAGGACTTGCACTTTGCAAAGTTTCACTGGTTTCTCACACACACACACACACACACAACCGAAAGTTTGTAAATGAAATAAACTAGCCAAAAGTGGACGGTTGTTTAAGTTCCAGGATAGGTACATGAGCGTTCATCATATTACTCTCTCTACCTTTGTGTTTTAAGATTTCCATTAGAAAGGAAGGAAAAGTAAATGTTGATTTCATTGGATGCAAATTTTTCCTTCTCACTGTTCATTTTGTAGAAGTGTTCACCAGGCCTCATCATGTCTTTATGTCATGGGACTGAGAGGCACTGCAGTATCGTCAAACCCATTCTGATCCCCCTATACTCATGTGGAAAGCAGAAGCCGGCTCTGGCAGAGGAAGGGCGATGCCCAGGCATGGGACATGGGGAGTGAGTGCAGTCAATTGAAAAGGAGTGAAAAAAAAAAATTAAAAACAGGACAGGATTAACCCCTCCACTGAATGCACTGGGAAGGGCCACGCTGGAACCACCTCGCCCGTACTAGACGGCCAGTAGTACCAGAGGGATACTCAGATGCGAACTCAAATTTAGTTCAAAAGCATTTATTGAACACCATCAAGAACCAACCAGAGTATTCAGCACTGCGCAAATCAAGACAAATCCACAGTAGCCTCTAAACGCCACCATCTGCAATCGCTCAATTTTCTCTTTATAAAGTTGAAGAATATTGGCTGAACTGTCTGCAAATCATTTTAACAGTGTTAGTCTAATCGGAAGAAAAACATCTTAAAAAACATATTCTCTAAATGTTGCTGCTTGATTTCTCTTCTACCTACTGTGTGGAGCAGGTAAGTTGATGACCTGTCAGATTCCTTTCTGAGCAACAATTGTTTTAATTGCCAGTGGGCATACCCACTTGAAAGACAGAAACAGAGAGAAAGAGAGAGAGAAAGGGAGTAAGCATGTCCCTTCCCATGGGGTACGGTCACACCACAACTCCTTCTCCATCTCTCTCTCCCGATGGGATTTTTGGCATGCACACACGCATACACACACATGCCTTTTGTGTTTTTCAAGTCACCAGAGCCAAGATTTGAACTGCAGTCAGTCATGTAGGATTTAGCACTCTTAACAACTACATTACAGAGTTGATCCTCTTAGCAACAATATTTAGAAAGCAAGGAAAACTTTGCATTTCTAGAAAGTACCAAGATGATCAAGATATGTGAGCACTGTTGAGCCAGCCCCACAGGGCAGTAATTAGGTCCCGTGCATAGGGAACCAGATCCCACATGGCTAACCACAGTTCAAATCCCAGCCCCAATGGCTTGAAAAATACATCAGGTGCTTGTGCATGCATGCACAAAATTTTGACAGGATGGAGAAATGGAGGGAAAAGGATTGCAGTAGAATTGCACCCCAGTGGGAGGTGCTTTCTATCTTTCTATCTCTAGCGAGTGTACACACACTCTGGCAATTAAAAAAGGAAATAGATATGCACTGTTGATGGACTCATTTTCAATGTTCATGGTGCCAAAGAGAGAAAAACGCAATGAGAAAGAGATTCATGCCAGTGCCACTTTGGAACAAACGTCTGAAAATCACAAGGGTCAGTGGCTCTGTTATGGTAGGGAATGGATGAAATGACAAGGAAGTAAGCCAGGACTGACCCTGGCTAGGACGATGCTTTATCCATCTAAAGCATTGCTTCCCTCCCCCTTCTTTTCCTTGTTTGCAGCTGGCCCAGAGAACCTAAACTTAGCAGGGGCGAGGTGTAGGAAACTAGATAGTGCATTCTACAGTTGGATAGGAAATACTAGGCTCAATGTGTTTAAGGTTAAGACTAATTCCTCACTTCCTCCGAATCTATTTTAAAAACAGAGCAAAGGATGGCATATGCTTTCGTCTAACAAAATGACAGATGATCAAAGGATAAACATGATCCGTATGTCAAACCCTTTGACTACTGCCATGGCCCTTTGCCTATGGAATCAAAAAAAGAAGTATTTTATCTTTGTGGTTATAACATGGTTGTCTGTATTTATTCAGAAAACTCAGTAGTGCTAACAGCCAGAAAAATAGTGAATCGTGATTGGCTGAATTGATGTGAGTCAGTAGAACAAAGGAAAAATTTAGTGGTACTGTTCTCAAACGTCGACTTCACAGTAATAAACAAAGACCACAAGCCCACAAGTCTCTCCCTCTTTAAGAGGGGGTTTGAGCCTCAGGTCTGTGAGACTTGTATTTGAAAGTAGAAATCTGCCTGCTGTTGAGGTGGAAAATCAATTTTTCTGATTGCAGAAACAATCCTAATTGCTGTTGGCTCATTATTATTCTCTGTGTTATGTAAACACAAGCTCTCTTTCTGCATAGCCGCTCATTAGGGCTGATTTAATTGCATTTGAGAAAGAAAGGGATGGCTGCCTTGGGAAGAAAAGACTGAAGGTTTCTGAAAGAGCAGCATTTCACAAGTGACTTACAAGTGACGCTTGTGTCAGAACCATGCAGAGCAATAATGAGTGCAGACTCTCGCCCCTCCTCTTTTTTCTCCAGAGTGGCTTAAGTGACTCTTTACTAATTATTTTTGTCACAGTGTGTCTCCGCTTTGCCCCTCTGAGGTCATTTTGATGTCCCACCAAGCTATGGCCCAATATGTCTGAGAGAAAGGTTATTCAATCTATGATCCCTTCAGTATAAAGAACATCAGCTCAGAAATTGGCAGGCCAGGCCCAACTACTGAGGCACAGTTGCTAAGACGCTGCACTCCCCAAATTGGAACCACATGGGAAACTTGGTCCAATTTCTCATCCAACCTACAGGCTGGGCCTGGCATGTCACCAGTATCCCAGGGAACTCAGAAGGCTGAGGCAGGAGGATCACACCCTTGAAGCTGACTGGAGCAACATAAGGAGATGTTGTCTTAAAAAAAAATAAATAAGAGTTGGGTGTGGTGGTGCACACCTGTAGTCCTTGTTGGGAGGCTGAGGAGGAGGATCAGGACATGGTACGGCCCTATCTTTGAATAAGTGAATAAATGCAATTGGTAGGCCATCGGATTCTAATAATTCTAAATTCCATTATTAGCTCTGTGCCTTTTTTCAACCATGGCACTTTTACCTCTAGATAGAAGGATCATCAAGACCATTCATCCAAACATTTGCGTATTCATTCTACAAGACTTCTGGAGCTCCTCATATATTCTGGGCTCTGCTCTGGCCACTGGGTATTCATGTTAAACAAGACATAAAAAAGTGTCTGCTGTTAGGGAGATCACACCTCAGTGCAGGGAAATAGACACACATGAAATCACATCATTGTCCCAAAGGATCCTGCCATGAAGAAATTGCAGTAAGAAGCTGCAATGCTAACTGCCAGGCGGGTCACTTACAGAATTCAGCAAGGACTCTCTGAAGAAGTGCTGCCTGACCTGAGGCATGAGTGATATGATGAAGTCAGCCGTGTGGCGATCAGGGACAGAACATTCCAGGTGGGGGCACAAAGTCATAGGCTGCAGGTGAGTCACAAGCAAGGGGAGCTCAAAGAACAACAAGCAGGCCTCGGGGCTGGAACCTAGGGAGGGCCACCACAGGGCAGGCAATGCCAAACCCTGCGGGGTCTTTCTTGGCAAGGCATCTGAGTTTGGTTTTATCCTTGAGGCATCCAGAAAGCAGTGGTAGGGAAGGGTGATGTGACCTGGTTTGCATTCTTAACTTTCTGGCTACTGTGTGGAGAATGTAGTATGGGAAGAGGAAGAGTGGAAGTAATGAAACCAGTTAGGAAACTACAATACATGGGAAAACAGTATAAAGATACTATAAATGTATTAGCAAAAATTAGCATGCATTGAGTGCTGGCTGATTGAATGCCAGGCATTGAGCTAAGCCCTTTGAATACAGTATCTCATTTATTCTCCTAATACCCCTACGAGAAGAGAGATTAAGTAACCTGTCTAATGTCACAAATGGTGAACCAGGAGAACTGACTCCACGTTCACCTCTCTTGGAACTTTAGCAATGCAATGAATGCTATGTGAACCCTGGAAAGAAATCTATTTAAGACAACCACACACACCCCTGTTTATGTACTTGATGCAGTCCAGGAATTAGAAATTATTTGCTCTGGTAATTCTGATCTGATTATTATTATATCGTGTGTTTGTGTGAGTATGTGAAAAAGAGTGTTTTGTAAACAAGTCCTGGTAGAAAAACACAAAGTAGCAGAGGGGAGCTAGGAGAATGGTCCTGTTGCCTCCCAACTTTAGTCTTTGGGACCTGGAGGAAAGTGCAACTTACATTTGAGAACCTTGTCCTTGGGGGAGAGCTGGGTTTCAGTTAGAGTGAGGAAGTCGAAGTGGAGGGAACGTTCTGTGACAAACAAGTGTGTGTGGGCGCGGGGGTTTACAGCTCAATGGGGATTCCAGAGGACACACTGGAAAGATTGGCAGAAAGCACAGCAGTAGGAGGATGAGTCAGGGGCTAAAATGCGCAAAACACACAGGAAGACAAGGGCATGAAAGGATGCGAGTTCAGATGGCTTGCATTTTGGGTGGTGGCCAGGTATGATAGGGATGAGAAGCAGGAAACTACATACTTGGGTTCATGGTTCCAAACAGAACTTAGGCAGGGATATCCCTCTCTGCCCCAATGTAGGACGCTGGGTCCTATGGAAAGGAAGCTTCTGCAGCCAGTTCTCAGTCCAGCTGTCAATTACCTGACTCTTGCCCACTTACATAAGAGTGACATACAGAATTCCACCCTTGAAATAGTCAGGTGTTTCAAAACAGCTCTGTATACATAGTCTAAGAGTTTTGAAGTTGAGTTTTTAGGGTTAATCCCTCTTAAAGCTGTCCAGATCTTCCTCCTCTCTAGTTCCTTATCATTGAATAGGTTCATTAAAGTGCATGAATCTCAATATAATTAGGAAAATGTTACCAACTGAACATGATGGCAGAGAGTAAAGGGATAATAATATTGGCAAGTATATCTGTTTTCCTAAAACATAAATCCATATAAATGATGCACTAAATGACTTTAACATATTTTCCCAGTAAATCTAGGAACCCACATAGCAATTATTAAAGTAATCCGAAAGCCTTGCCATTGATATACTTTCTGTACACAAAATGCCTACCAGTGAATAAATAATGTCGGCTCTTTGGATCTCTTCAGAACTTCTAGAAAAATAAATAATTTCTATTTCCGCCTCTCTTTTGAATCATCAGGGGTCCTGAGAGCTGTGGCCAGAAGTGTGAGTGTCAAACCTGAGTGCTAGGTATTATTTTCTTAGAGAAAACGTCCCTGATGACCTTCCCTTGTCATCCTTATCATTGTCAATTAGGAGCTCCTTCTAAATGTTCACCACCCCCTATGCAGTTTCTGTCCTCTCATTAGTTCTCTTTGGTCCCACCTAGAATGTGGCCTCCTTCAGAAAGGAACTAGTGTCTTAACTCATTTTAGAATCCCTAACACAAGAAGAAGACTAAGTCCGCCTTGGCAGCTGATAACTAGTGATTTCAGAGATAAGGCAATGAAGATGCTCTGTGGAGAATTTACCCTGGTAGAGCCTTGAAAAAAACGCAATGCCAATTTGCAGACCACATCCTCCTATGTACCTCTGATCGCTCAGATTGATCTTCTAGAAATTAGGAAGAAATGAATAACCCATCAGATGACTAGAAATCACCACAGGGGCACAAGAAATATGTGAAACCAAGAAAATACCTCACCCCCAAGGGAAAAGAATAATTCTTCTTCATCCACAGACAGTACAGTGGAACTCATGGAAATGTCTTATAAAGAACTTAGAGTATTCATAGTGACAACATTAACAGAGATGGAAGAGAAGAGAGACAATGAACACCAGAAGAAAAAAGCTGATGAGTTCAAGAAGGTGAAGAAGTTCTTGTGAGAGCTGAAAGAAGAAATACACACCATAAAAAAGAATCAAATGGAACTCTTGGAGATGAAAGCTATATATAGGAAGTCAAAACCTCCTTTGAAAGTATTAAAAGCAAATTAGATCACATGGAAAATCAAATCTCAGATGTAGAAGATAGGATTGCTGAACTAGTAAAATCCACCACAAGAACTGAGAAAATAGCTCCCCCCCTCCAAATGAGAATAATATACAAGAAGTACTAGATACCAATAAATATCCAAACATCCACATAATCAATATTCCAGAAGGTGAAGAGACTCATAAGGGCATTAACAATCTATTCCATGAAATCCTGGGAGAAAAAGTTCCCAAACCTAGAGAGGCATTAAAAGATCCAGACCCAAGAAATACAAAGGACCCCAAATAGGATCGACCCAAGAAGATCTTCTCCAAGACACATTATAGCCAGAATGACCAAAGCTACAGACAAAGACAAGATACTCAGACCGGCAAGAGAGAAATGTCGTTACCTACAAAGGATATCCCATCAGGTTAACAGCAGATCTCTCATCAGAAACAATGTGAGCAAGGAAAGAATGGGAAAATATATTCAAAGTGTTTACTGAAAAACAGTTTCAACTAAGAATTCTACATCCGGCAAGTTTATCCTTCATATGGGAAGAGAAGACAACAACATTCTCAGATGAACAAACCTGAAAGAATTTACTAACACCTGACC
The DNA here is from genome assembly GCF_000334495.1 of Tupaia belangeri chinensis. Lineage (NCBI taxonomy): Eukaryota > Metazoa > Chordata > Mammalia > Scandentia > Tupaiidae > Tupaia > Tupaia belangeri. Next base: position 4,055,590 of record NW_006159750.1, read on the forward strand.
AGCTCTCCAAGAAGTTCTGCAAAGAGTGCTATCCCAGGAAAACTAAAGTTAGACACAGAAGTAAGAGTTCTAAAACAACTAAGAAAATGACCACCCTAATGGTAAGGACAAGTCCAGAGTTGCACGTTATCTTCCAGAATTTGAACGGAAAGATCAAACCACAACAGAAGATAAAGTACATGAGTCTGAATTGGTGAAATAGAATTTTATAACTTTTTGACTAAAACATTACTGACCATCCATTCTTTGTTTTCCAGTGTTAAGGAGTTTTGTCTTCTCTCAAGTTGTGGAGAGGTCCGTGTGCCTACTACTCGAACAGAATCCTAACCTGTTTGCTGGCTTTAAGTATTAAACAAAGTCCTTTTAACATTTTTTTATTTTGATTTATTAAAGTGAAATCTACCTTTCTTGAAATTAAAAAATGTATTTAAGAAATAGGTATTTAAGAAATACCTATTCAGTAAGCAGAATAAGCTATATAGCCTCAGCTATGTGCTGTTTTATAGTATATTCATTCTACCCACAGAGTTTCATGCCTAAAGTCAACATTTGTTCACAGATATGTATATATCAGCTGAACTTACTATTGAAAATATTTAGATGAACTAAGATATTTTGTGAATCAATGCAATATTGGAAAGAGTAAATGGAAAGCAACTGCAGATACCAGAGACAAGGTGGGAGGAGGATGGGAAATGGCAGAGGGTGAAAAATAGGGGGAAATATATGTATGTATATATATATGAAATAAGAAATGGAAAAGTATTTGTTGACAATAACATATTATTAAGCCGCTTTACAGTGTATTCTGGCTGGAAAATTACACTTGTTATGCTGTGGTGATGTTCAGTGAAAGTATGTAAAATAAATTAATTAATAAAAAATTTTCATTTCAAATAAATACTAATAAAACTTAAAAAAAATTCCTAACAAAATTATCACAAGTTTGGTGCATTATTAATGAGTCATTTCCTTTTCTTCTATTTCTCCATTTCTGATAGCCTTGTCTTAGAATAATGTTATACTCTTCATGCTGTTTTGAATTGGACTAAGAAATGCTCCAAAACAAAGGGTGAGGCCATTTTGCTGAGAATTTGGGGAAACAATAATTAGGAAAGATATACAGATATACAGGTTGGCTCCATAGCCTAGTAGTTAAGGAACATGGTTGACCATGGTTCTAATTCTAGTACCTTGAAAACCATGCTGGGCACATGTGTATATATATGCCCCCAAACCTGACAGGAGAAATGGAGGAGAAGGTAGGGTGATGTATCCATGCTCCATTGCAGGGGGAAGGGGTGTGCTTTCTTTCTCTCCCTCTCTTTGTTTCTCTCTCTCTCTCTCTCTCTCTCTCTCTCTCTCTCTGGCAAGCACATGTGCTATCTGGCAACTTTTTAAAAAGAGAGAAAGAAAGAAAGAAGAGAAAATCCAGATGAAGGAAGGAAACTAATTTTGATTAGATGCCCACTGTGTGCAGGAAATATCTAGGCAGCCTTACCCGCATATGTCATCTGATCCTTCCAACCCTTCATCCCTGAGTGCTTGTGCTCTCATGAAAGCATGTACACATTAACCCACACAATGACTTCAAGTCAAAAACTTGACCGAACTTGAGAAAATTATATGAGCAAATTAATTATATGTTACAGAAATATTGAAATAGGTTTTTAAATAGAATGGTACCCATTCTGCTGATACCTAAACCCAAGAAAGCAAATCCAACATCAAAAGTCATGAGACCATTACTTGTAGCTGTATCATACACCCCTAGGCAATAGGTCAGAGAATTAAGATAATTATATACTTTCTGGTTAATTATCTGAGATGAAACATTCTATAGATGGGTAAAACGTCAGGGGAGCTCCACTGTAGTGCAAGTTACCACAGGAATCTGCTACAAACATCCCATTTGCTTAGCAAGAGTCAAGTAGATCATCTATCAGAGAGTACAGGGTCAAAGACTCCCTACACATCACTGCTTGCTCAGCCTGTAGCCTTTCTTCTATGGTCAGCCTCGGTCTGAGCCTCCACCTGGGCCTCTGCCTTCTCAGTTCCCTCAGTATGGTTCTCTGTCCCTTGCTCTTGTATTATGCTATCTACAGACTCAACCCCACCTTTAACAATGGCTATCCAGGGCCCTCGAAAATTAAGGATAGTGGTTTAACAGCATAAGAGAGGCACCCTCTTTGTGAATGGACAAAATATCTGTTATACATTCCCTTCAAATATATCTGTTGTCAAGTTTTTGTCTGGAACGATGAATCAGTCATTACTTACTGCCTCCTGTATGTATTCCTATACCTCCTCCTTTGCTAACAGAATGCCCATGCAGCTGTGGGCTCAGGGATGTAAGTAACGTAGTAGAGTCAGGCATCATTTAACAACACAGTAACACGTTCTGAGGAATGTGTCAGTAATTTCCTCCTTGCCTGAACTTCCTAGAATATACCTACACAAACCTAAATGGCACAGCCTACCACACTCCTAAGCTGTGTAGTACAATGTTACGGTGTCATCATCAGATATGCATTCCATCACTGATCCAAACACTGTTATGCAGCACATGACTGTACTAATCAGTGAGAAGATTGTACTATCCAATGAGAAGTCTGCTGAAGACTTCAAGGAAAGATTTCCTTCCTAGTAAAACAGGTGCATGAGGGGAAATTATCCTTTCTTCCTTTGGATATTGTCATGGGAGGACATGATGTTTGTAGCTTCTGTACCCATTTTATGCCATGAAGGGAAATACAGGAAATATGAAAGAAGCATACCTAGTTAATCAATTCTGGTTACTATGTGAGGAAATGAATTCTTTATTGGTTAAGTCACTTTTAGTTGAATATTCTGTAACTTACAGTCAAAAGCATCCTTACTAATCCAATGGAAAAGCCAAGAACTTCTAGTCTGTTTTTCATAGCTTAGTATGGGCTAGATGGGTAATGAGGCTTAAGCAACAGGAATACAATTCTAACATTTCTGGTCTCAGGGAAGATATAAGAGTTTTTTAAGAAAAAAAGCCAACCTGAGGCCAGTCCCCGTCAATGACTTCATGGAAATGGATAGAATGTTTTGATATCTTCATGAAGAAGCAGTAACCATGACCTTTGCCTGACAACTCCAGCATCAGAGAACCCAGATCAGTACTGAAAAACCAGGTTCACTTGCTTCTAAGTTTTTCAGTTATGAAAGAATTCTATCCCATAATCATCGATTATATTTGAACTATATTCTCTGGGATATGGAAATCATGACAGAGACTATGGAATCCTAGAATTCTGGAGTTTAAAAAGTTGAAGATTATCTAAAAAAAAAAGTTATATTACAGCTAAAGAAAGAAATTGCCTGATTCATTTCCTACAAATAATTACTGAGATATTTAAAACTAACAAAATCCTCACTTTTATTATGATAGTCCAACTTTTGGACCATCTTTTTTACATAAGACAGTTTATTTCTACCAGGCACTTGGCAAGTAGAATTTTCTTTATAAATGTTTGTTGAATAATGTGGAAAAAATGAACTCATGCAAAAGGAAAATAATCTGTCTTCTTTTTGTTCTCAAGATGTTGTCATATGAAAGAGATCCTATGTTGCTGGGCTAGGCTGTCACGTTTCTGAGTTAGCATCAGGATAAAGTTATTTCTTTAAATAATTAAACCAGATTGAGTAAACTAAATTTGCATTTAGGTCTAGTTTTCCCCTTTCCCTTTAGAGTCTCACAGAGTGACCACATGTTTATTAACCATGTGTAGAATGTTGTTGTCCTACAATTATTTGGACCCCACTCCCTGTATGTGGGGAGTCTTTGTCCCCTTAGTTCCTCCCAGTTCTAAAAGGAAATGATCCTGTAACACTCTAAGTCAAATTCAGCTGCCCATATCTCACTCTGGGGGAACTTATAGGAGAACAGTCCTGCCCCAACTTCATTTCCTATCTTCTCTCTGCTGTTTCCCTCAAAGCTATCTGCTCTCAGGAAATCAAAAGTTTCAACAAAAGGTGGCATGGTGGTTGGCACACTGGACTCCCACATGGCCAACTGAAGTTCTAATCTTGGACCTGACAGCTTGCTTTCTCGCTTCCCCCCCCCTCTCTCTGTCTCTCTCTGGTCAAATTAAAAATAACAATAATAAATTAAATTAAAATAATTCTTTTAAAAAAAGTTTCAACAGCTAAAGGCAAGGCAAAGCTTAGATACAGTTTTCAGAGTTGATAATAAGCAATGGATATAGTTTCTACTTAAATAATAGCATTTTTACTTTGGCAAGGTATAAAAATTATACTGAAAAAATGTAATAAATTTAAGAATATATATGATCCTGCATTTAATAAGTTCAGAACCAAAGCAGCTTATAAAGGAAAAACAATCTTAAAATCAGAGTCAGTCAGTGGTGTAGTGGTTAAGGCGGCTGGATCCCACATGGCTAGACTGAATGCTTCAAGTCCCAGATATGGCAACTTGAAGAACACTCTGGTGCATGCCCAAAATCACAAGAGAAAACACATGAAGGAGAAGGAATTGTGACATGAATGACTTCTTGGTGTCTATCTCTCTCTTTCTCTCTCTCTTTCTCCAGCAAGCATACTCACCCTGCAGCAAAATTTAAAACAAACAAACAAACAAAAAAAAAACCATAAAACAAAACCTAAAATTATCACTTACCTTTTAGTGAGCACAAACTTTATGCACAGGAAATCTACCCTGGAGTAATGTCAAAAGGAAGTAAAGAAATAAGATGTGCATGCACATACCTTAAGGAGAGGTAACACACTGATTCAAATGCATACTCAGATCACATATGAAAAACTATTTCTGAACTCTTGTTTAGACAGTGGAAACAGAACAAAGCCTGTATGTGGAGAAAGAATGCGTAGATACCAGTAAGTGGGAAAATAAACAGCAGAAAAAAAATTCTGCAATAGAAGAATCCTCTCTTCACCCACCTCCCAATTTTTCCCTGTTCACAGAATTAGATGTGGTGCTTCTTAGGGGCTTCAGAATGGAATTACAAGAACAGGCAACAAGGTCCCTCCAGAAAGGAGTCTGCCCCACCTCTCTAGGCAGTAAAACAGAACTGTTTGTTTGCACACATCTCAAGCACGTAGTTATTAGCCAAAACCTACAGGTATTTCTCTGAAGGAAATGTACAGAGTATATGAAGAATATTACAGAATAATAAAAAATATATCCAGGGTCTTTCTGGCACAGAGAGCTTCAAAAACCTTTAGAATTTCCTGAATGTTATGAACCAGTTGTGTCCTTCCCCTTCCTCCCAAATTAATAAAGTCCCAACCCCAGAACCTCAAAATGAGGCTGCATTGTAAAACAGGGTCTTTTGAGAGGTAATTAAGTTAAATGAGGTCACGAGAGTGCGCCCTAATCCAATATGACTGCTGTCCTGGAGAAAAAGACAGGATTAGGACACAGACACACACAGAGGAAAGACTTAAGGCAGAAGACAGACATCTAAAGTCAAGAAGAAAAGCCTCAGAAGAAACCAGCGTTGCTGATACCTTCTCAGACTCCAAGTCTCCATATTGTGAGAGTATACATTTCTGGGGACCAAAAGTTGGTGTAATGGCTATGTCGCTGGACTGCCATGTAGTTAACCGCAGTTCAAGTCCCGGACCCAGCAGCTTAAACTCACGCCAGGCACGTGTGCGTGCATGCCCAAGATCCCAAGAGGAGAATGGAGGAGAAGGGATTGTGGTGTGGCCATCCCGCCGGGAGGATGATTTTTCACTTTCTGTCTCTCTGTCGCTCTCTGTCTTTCTGGCGAGCACACCGCCCTATAGCAAAAACCTCTCCAACGACACCAACAACAACAACAATATGTGTGTGTGTGTGTATATATATATATATATACACACACACACACATACACATTTCTGTTGTTAAAGCCATCCAGTCTGTTTTTTTGTAACGGGGACCCTAGCAAACTAATACACTAATAGGCATACCTGTTATGCTAATGAGGTGATTTCAGGAGGAGACCTAGATAGCTTCAGGAAGGGGGCTGGATACAAACAAGAGCAATCACATTAGACAGTTGGAGCAACAAAGGTGCTTGAGATTAAATTCAATCATGTGGCCAATGATTGCCAATGACTTAATCAATCATGCCTATGTAATGAAACCCTGTGAAAACTCTGGACCCCATCTTGGAAGACCTTCCTGGTTGGTGAACACACTGATGAGTTGAGAGGATTCCATGAGGAGAGGATCTTCTTCCCCTGACCTTGCTCTGTGTGTCTCTTCCACTTGGTCATTTCTGATCTATATTCTTTATAATAAATGTTTTCAGTCAGTTCAGTGAGTTATTCTAGCAAATGATCAAGCCTGAGGGGGTTGTGAGACCCTCTTCCTCAGATTATAGCTGGTTGACAGAAATGGGGATAGCCCCCTTGTGATGGGCGTGGAAAGTGAGGTCAGTCTTCCAATAGTTTAAACCCTTAAACCTGAGGAGTCTGAATAGTTAGCATCAGCTTTGAACTGAATTGTAGGATACCCTACTGGTGCCAGAGAACTGGTGTCAGAGCAGGAATATTCTTCTGAGAACTCTGTAGTTGTAATTCTCACAAAACACTTTGCCTACTGTCCCAAATGCCAAACAGTCCTTTCTCAGAGAGAACTTCCCTTCAAATTACTTAGGGTTCTTTAGACATTCTAAAATGTGACTCTGAATAAATATTAAATGCAGCAGTCTGGATGATTTATTCTGGTCTTTGAATCAAATACTGAAAATAAAACACCTTTTTATTATTTTGAAACTTCTTCAAACTCGAGACCAGCAGTTAGCATAATGGCTATGTCGCTAGACTCCCATGTAGTCGACCGCAGTTCGCGTCCCGGACCCGGTAGCTTAAAACTCACGCCGGGTGTGTGTGAGTACGTGCCCAAGATCCCAAGAGGAGATTGGAGGAGAAGGGATTGTGGTGTGACCATCCCCTCTGGGGGGTGATTTCTCACTTTCTGTCTCTCTGTCTCGGTCTGTCTGGCAAGCGCATGCACCCTATAGCAAAAAAAACTCTCAAAAAAAAATTATGGTTAGGAGATTATAGACCTATATTTATCTCGAAGGGTTGCTATGAGGATTAAATGAGATAACGTAAGAGGCCTAAAACAGTCCTTGGTGTGTAATAAGCACTATTATTATTGATCACTCTATTTAGAATCCTAGGAATTTGGGGCCCAGGGTATTAGGGGCCCAGAGAAAGGGACAGCCTTACCTGGTCATAGTCCTCAGGGCCAAAGGGCGCATCTTGCTGCAAAATATGGTGCAGCCGAGCCTTCACCCGGTGCTGGCAGCTACTCAGGGAATCACCGTCACTGTCCAGGAGCCCATTCATGTTGGCGCTCTTCACCATTTGTACCAAAATGGGTGTCAGCTCTCCTTCTAGAGCCAGAAGGCCCTGGAGAGGGAAGCACAAGATCTATTAGTTTCCCTTTCAGGCCCATTCTTTAGGCCTAGATGGTCCCAGAGAGCAAACAAAGCTGGCTTGAAGGGGTGGGGTAAAAAAAAAAAACTCTCAAAAAAAAATTCTTCAAACTCTAGTAGTTTAATATGAATAGAAACACTAATAATTTTATAATATTTGCTAATAATATCATAGTGGAATGGCCTAATGATATGTAACTCTCAGATAAAAAAAATCAGACTGCAGCTTTTTGATGACAGTACCTAAAGTTTTATAATACTTAGATCATTTTGTCTCTAGATTATCATTTCTAATCAACATTTATGGAGGGACATCAAATATTGAAAGTCTCATGTTTTTTACTTGTTTTCACAGATAGAATAAGAACTCTTTTTTGGGGGGAGAGTTTTTTTTTTTTTTCCCCTATAGGGTGAATGCTCTCACTGGAGAGACAGAGAGACAGAAAGCAAGAAATCACCCTGAGGGTGGCGGCCATGCCGCAATCTCTCCTACTTCATTCTCCTCTTGGGATTTCAGGCAAGTACGCACACATGCCCAACATGATTTAAGCTACCGGGTGAGGGACTAGAACCACAGTTGACTATGTGGGAGTCTAGTGATGTAATCATTATGCTATCTGCTAGTCCCTAGATTAAAAACTCTTATAAACAAAAAAAGAGATGAGGTTTTTAGGCTACACAAAGTCAGAAATTATGTTAAAAAGAAGAATTATACAAGACAATTTAAAAATCTGAATTCTTTTAATAAGATGTCAAATAACAATGCTCATAGCACTTTTCTGTAATCATGGGTTCAACAAAGCTTTAAGATCTTCACACAGAAAGAGGGAATAGTGTCCCGACCTGGGGGGACAGCCGAACAGGTTTCCTGAGTGAAGGAGTGAGAGCCGGGATAAGCGGCGTAGTGTTACAGCACGGAGACGACAGTGTCGTCCGTTTATTGTGGGCAGCACGGTACAGCACAGAGACGACGCAGTGTCGCGTCGTCTACTGTGAGCAGCACGGAGATGACGCGGTGTCACAACTCTTCAGGGTCGCGTCATCTACTGTGAGCAGCACGGAGACAATGCAGTGTTACAACTCTTCAGTGTCTCCCAGGTCATCTGGAGACGATGCATTGTCAGCTCTTCAGGATCTTCAGGGTCGTCTGGAGACTGCGCGGTGTTTCAACTCTTCAGGCTCTTCAGTCGTCGTCTTCCTGGTCGTCGTCGTCATCTTCTGGTCGTCTGTGTCGTCTGGCTACTGTGGGCCAGGCATCGTGGTTATATACCCCTGATTGGTTGTAAACAGTGGGCTGTGATTGGTTGTTAACGGTGGGTTATGATTGGTTGCTTTTGGACCAATCATGAGGTGCCGGATATGCAAATCTGAGGGATTCTAGTGGCCAATCAGAGCAAGGTTTCGAAGGTCAGGTTTTGAAGGGAAGCCAATCATGGCTTTTGGCATTGTGTAATTGTTTGCTTTCTGAGAAACCGGTTGACTCGCTGGTGCGCAGCCTTCCACAGAATAGAATCAGCTCTTCAATAAAGCATAGAAACGGATGTACATTTAGAAAGACAAAACGTTTTATTAGAATAACGGCCATAAGATTCCTTACTTTAGCATAGGGAAAAGCCAGTCAGTGTATCTTCATCACAATCAAAAGTAGAGGAAAACAAGAAGAATGTTAACCCAGTTGGATGTCCCAAATATTTCATAATCAGCATGTTTTTCTCATTCAGACAACCCAAATCTCTGGTAATAGCAATAACTTGACTTGCTAATATCCAAAGATCTTGACTCTTAGAGATTTTTGCTAAGTTTAAATTTTTGAGGTGAAAGCTATATACATTTGGGAGATGATTTGTTTCTATGTGACATGGGAAAGTAGAGTAAAAAGTCTAATTTTTCATTGCTTAGAAAACTACACTGTCCTCATTTATAAGGTTACCATTGGGTAGTTCTAATAATGCCAAAAGTTCTTGAAGACAGTCAAGAACACCCACAAGAGCAAAGTAATTGCACAAGAGGATGTTCAGTCAAATTACATACAAGTTTTCTTTTCTGGAAAAGAGACACAGCAGCTAAAACTGGTACAGATGTGGTGCAAATGTGACAGGACAGAAAACAAGACCAGAGCAGTTAGCCCTTTGGTCTCCTGTTATGCAAATGTGTTGTAATGAGTTGAAATGATTTGACCCCAAATAAAATGGTAATTAAGTGACTTCTTTTCCAGGAAAGTGGTTTAGAAATTAAAAGGAATGTGGAGGACATGGTATTATTAAAATAAAATTTAGTCAAAGTCAATCATGTATTTAGAAAAAAAAAAAGCATGTATTTATAGATGTTTTATGGGTGAAGGAAGGTCAGCATCTACATGAACTTTTTGAAGACCCCTGGTATATGCATCCATTGCTCAGCTTAGGTTGTTAGCTATGTGATTGTTTCAGTATTCACTAATTAATTCTTTCTGTGTTTCTGTGTGTTGAAATGTTTTTTTAGGATTAAAAAGTTTAAAATTAGTTCATCAAATAAGAGATATTTGAAAGCAACATATAAAAAGGCTAAAGAATTCTAATACCCCACTAGCCAGAAAGTACCAAGACTGGCTAAAACTTAGTTAAGAGGAGCTAATAAAGACTACTTTCTATCTGAGGTTTATGAGTTTATATTGGGAAATAAGACTGAATAAATCATCATCATATTCAATTGAACATAAAGATGTTTTGGTATTTATGTTAAAGAGTCAGATCCCACATAGCTAACCACAGTTTAAATGTTGGCCCTAGCAGACTATAAAACACATCAGGCACATGCACGTGTGTGCCCAAAATCCTGAGAGAATGGAGAAATGGAGGAGAAGGGATTATGGCATGACCATGTTCCAATGGGGGACAATTTTCTCTTGCTCCCCTCCCTAAGTCTCTCTGTCTCTCTCTCTCTCTCTGATAAGTGCACATACCCTCTAGCAATTAAAATTAAATAAATATGCAACATTTGTCAATGAAGAGAATGAATTCCTAAAACCATTAAATATTTTCCCAGCTTGCTGACAGATATGTGCACCAGGGGATTTAACTTGATAAGAAAATGAGACATACATACACGACATGGATAGAAGTTGCATTAAATATGGGGATAAATGAAATACAATTGTGGATTAAAATGTATTACAGGTATTAAAGTGTATGGCATACCTGGTATGCAGAATAATGGTGTCCCAAAGATGCTACATTATAATCCCCAGAACCCATAGATATGTTGCTTTCCATGGCAAAAGAGACTTTGTAGATTTACTTAAAGGAAAGACTTTGAGATGAAGAGATTACCCTGGATTATTCAGGCAGGCTCCCTGTAATCGCAAAGGTCCTCAAAGGAGGGAGACAGGAGATGTGGGTGAGAAAAGATGTGGTGACAGAAGGAGAGGTTGGGACCATGTGGGGCCACAGCCAAAGAATGGGGGCAGCCTCTAGAAAGTAAAGAAGGCAAAGAAATAAATTATCCCTTATGGCCTTCAAAGGTGCATTGTTCTGCTGACCCATTACAGACTTCCGAGTTCTAGAACCATTAAATAATAAATTTTGCAGTTAATAAATTAAGCCATTAAATGTGTGGTCATTTGTTATAGCAGGTTTAGGAAACACAAACTACTATAAGTGGGGGTGTTGTGGAAGTCAGGAAGGAAAGAGATTAATATCTATTAATTAGAGAGTGCTTCATGGGAGAGGGGAGATATGTGAAAGGCCTTGAAGGCTACATCAGTTGGGGACTGCCTTGCCCGCATATAAAAGAAAGCTATTACAGGACATACAGTTGCTTATTTTCATACCACAAAGAGTCTAAAGGAATCTAAAAGAGTCTAAGCCAGATTGATGCAGGGACTTTATAATATCGAGTCATCAGGCTTCTTTTAACTTTAATTTCATTCTTAGCATGTGGTTTTCAGCCTATGGTTGCTTCATACTCACAAGATGGCTGCTAATCTCTAGCCTAATCTCTTTATCCACGATAGAAGAAAACAGCAAAGAGGAAAGTGTGGCATCTGTATCAGGAAAGCGTAAATTCTCTAGAAATCTCCATTAGATAAACCAAAACAGCATCATATAGTCAATCCTAGCTCCCCGAAAAGTTGGCAAATTATAAATTAATGCCCTAAATAAAACTGGGATTCTCCTATTATTGAAAAAGTAGAGAATATACATTTAATGGGCAAACAGGAGTATGTGAACAAAGGAGTTAGAAACTTTGAAATCCTTGCCAAAGCCAAGATGGAAGTCTAAGTGAGAGGAGACTGTCCTAAACTCAGGTGAAAGTATGCTTTAAAGGGGGTGAGAGAGAACATCAGCACTGGACTCCAATGAATAGCTCATCTTCCTGTCTTGGCACTGTCCCCAAGTTATTAATTTCCCATAAACATCATTACTTCTTTTTTTAGAATTATTTATTTAATTTTCTTTATCAATATTATTATTATTATTATTAATTCCTGCTCTCAGGACCAGCAGTTAGCATAATGGCTATGTCACTGAACTCCCATGTAGTCTATCACGGTTCGCGTCCCGGACCCGGTGGCTTAAAACTCACGCTGGGCATGTGTGCGTACATGTCCAAGATCCTGAGAGGAGAATGGAGGAGAAGGGATTGTGGTGTGACCATCTCCACTGGGGGGTGATTTCTGGCTTTCTGTCTGTCTCTCTCTGTCTGTCTATAGCAAAAACCTCTGAAAAAAAAAATCCTGCTCTGGGGAGAGTTCCAGTATCCCCTTCCTTCTTCCTTTCTCGACAGGTCATCCCCATTCACCCCAACAAGAGGGACTGCCGGCATGTATAGGTAAAGAGCAAAGGCATTTAGTGGACAATTTTAGGAGTATGATCAGTCTCTCTCCTGGTTCCATCATTAAGAAATCTCTTCTTTTCTGATAATTTCGTTTAGGGATACCTGGAGTGGACAGCTTAAACCAGATCTATTTTAACCTTTACTTTTCCTCAATCTGTTTGTTAAGACAGTGATAACAGAGACTTGAAAAGAACTCATCCTCTTGCTGCGAGGCGCCTATTTGCTCCCTCATGAATAGCCTTGACTACACTCTAGAAGAAGAGAGACTGTAGAGAGAGGCCTAAGATAGTCCCAGACATTCTGGTTGAAGTCCCAGATGGGTGTACGAGGCCATTCTAGACTACACACTGCCGTGGAACCAGCCTGAACCGAAAGAACTCACCTCACCAGCCAACCCACACAATCCTGAGCAAATTGATGAGGTCTCTTTAAGTCGCTAAATTTTGAATAGTTCATAATGTAGTAGAAACTAACTGATACACTGCTTTTCGTTGGGCTCAGCTTTCTCTGTCATCAGAATGGTAAAATGCTTAGTACTGAGAGGTGTGAGTATACAGGGATTGAATTCAGGGAGGCAGCTGAGAGATCTTGTAGACACAACACTCTGCTCCCGGTCTCTGCATGGCCTATTCTCAGAACAGTTTATACTCTGAATCTGAAGCTCTTAAAACTAAATAATATCATTTCCTGGCCCTGTTTTATGGATTGGGATTAAGGAAGAGAACTGTAATATCACAGAATTTAAATGTTTAGATCCCAGGTCAAATACCACCAACCTACCTGTTGATTTTCAGGTATGAGATGGGATTATGGGAGATAGGGTTGGATAAATCAGGCAGAGACAAATTATCAGCAAATTGTGGAGTGAAACCTGAGAAAGGATAGAAAAAGAACATGAAAAACAGTAATTTTTTTCAAGTTATTTATTTAATTTTAGTTATTATCATTACTTTTAAGTTTTGTTACAGGGCACATGTGCTCACCAGGGAGAGATAGAGAGAGAGGGAAAGTGAGAAAGCAAGTCTGGGATTCAAACCACAGTCAGGCATGTGGGAATCCAGCACCTTAACCACCACACCACCTGCTAACCCCAAACACAGCATGCTAAAACACTCTAACTGGGACTCTGTAAGGTGTATTGGCAGAAATATAAACTGAAAACTAGGAGGCCATAATGACCTTGCCACTGTATTTCAGGCATGAAGGGAAAACACAAAAGACCACCAAAGAATTACTTGACAGGAAAAAATGTAATTCTAAACAAATTTTATATTTTTTATCATTTAAGTATGATAGCAGACACTGGGTGGTTGCTCACCAAGTCTGTTTCTCTTTGCTTCTAGGCACTGTAATGTGGTGGTTCGTCTAATAGAGCAGCTAGCCTTTCTTACCCTAAATAATATAACTATATAACTTTAAACCTAATGATTTATAATATTTTAACAAGAAAAAAAGTGGAAGTGGTACTATATACATTTTTTAAAGATTTTGCCTTAGGACACGTGCATTTGCTGGAGAGAGACAGAGAGAAAAAGTAAAAGGGAAAGTGAGAAACCACCCCCCCACCCCCACCCCAGAGGGGATGGGCACACCACTGTCTCATCTCCATTCTCCTCCTGGAATTTTGGGCACACATGCACACATGCCTAGCATGATTTTCAAGCTGCCAGGTCTGGGACTTGAACCGTGGTCAGCCATCTGGGAGTCCAGTACCTTAACCACCACACCACCTGCTGGCCCTGGTACTGTATTTTAAAAGACAAGGAAGAAGTCAAGTAATTTTCACACAGTGCAATAGGGCATATTCTATGTCTTAAAGAGATGGAACTCATAACTCAATATATGAAAGAATATACCTTTTTTTTTTTTTAAGATTTTTGTTGTAGGGCACATGCACTTGCTGGAGAGAAAGGGAAAGTGAGAAATCACTCCTTAACAGGGATGGCCACACCACATCCCTTCTCTTCCTTTCTCCTTTTGGGATTTTGAGCATGCACACACCCATGCCCAGCATGTTTTTCAAGTTGCTGGGTCTGGGACTTGAACTGCACAGTTGACCATGTGCAATTCAGTACCTTAACCACCATACCACCTGCTGGTCCAGATACACCTAATTTTTTGTTTTTGTTTTTTTGATAGGTTTTTACATTACGGCATGTGCACTTGCCAGAGAGAAACAGATACAGTGAGAGGGAAAATGAGAAATCTCCCCTCGGGGGATGGCCATGCCCTAATCCCTTCTCTGCTCTCCTCTGAGGATCTTGGGCATGAATACACATGCACCCCTTGTGAGTTTCAAGCTACCGGGTCTAGGACTCAAACCGCAGTCAGCCATGTAGGAGTCCAGTGACATAACTGTTAGTCCATCTGATGGTCCCCAGATAAACTTTATTAATAAAAGCAAATGAACAAGAAAGGAGAAAAAGAAAAGGCAAAATACAGAGTGAAATGGTGAAGTCCCATCTGGGAATCCATGGTTCTGATAATATATACACATTAAAAGATAATAAAAAGAATACAAGTGAAATGGCTATGGGCTTGTTCCATATAGCACCAAGCTAGATGGAAGTAATTTCGTTTCTAAAAGACATTAAAAATTCATGGTTCAATTGTAATAATGACATCAGCCACTTCTAAAAGTCCCTTCTCCTGAAAACCCAGTATCGGACTCACCCTTTACTTGCCCTCTTGGTAATTCCGTATCTCGGAAGGCACAGGAAGTCACAGAGGGAACTGATGCTTCAGAACTAATCCTGAGAATTAAGAGAAGTGTGGTTACTGGATGTGACAAGAAGCCATCATGTTATTTTGGAGTCTGTAATACAAAATAAAAAATAGAAATGAAAGCTGCAAACTGCTGGAATGTACCACAGGCTTTAGAAAATAGGGTGTTTATCTTAGAGCAAAGACAGACATGGCCAGAGATCCTGAAGAGGAATGTGGCACAAAAGGATCCAGATATTTTAAAAGTATAAAATTCTAGGTAGATAATCAGAAATAATCCTACCCTTTGTGGCAGAAAACTAGAGAAGCATTTAAAGAAATCAATGAGATTCCACAGAAGCTCTCTGACTAGTTCAGACTTAAAACTATATATTGGGGGGAAAAAAGGATAGCCATAAAATCAGAAAAAAATACCTACAAGTATAGACTTTATGAGGTAGAAAGGGCACTGGTTTTTCCTAATTCTGTACCTATAAAAATTGTATCAGTAAGTCTAAAAACTTCCATAAGTAATTGACAAATTCTAAAGACAACTAATAATCAATTAATGTAATTGATAGTTTTATCATATAATATATTGATTATTGATCAATATATTTTATGCTGTAATATGAGATTAATATGATATAGTCTCAATCAGTGATAGAGAAGACACCTCTCTGCTTTTGCTTGCATGTTTTCCATCATAAAGGATAATTTTCAAATATTTTTAGTGGGATCAGCTAGTCAAATGTATACTGAAGGAAAATGATTCTTAAAGTAAATGGGAAGACAGTAGGAAGTAAGTCATCTGAATTGTTTCCAATACATTTAATTCAAACATAGTTCCAGAGTGCATACTGGGCATATGTTTGACTTCTTCTCCACTAGATCCCACTGAAATAGAATAAAGATACACAAACTAACTGAAATAAATCCCTGGACCCCAGTTACAACAGCAACAGGGTATCTTCCTCACTGAAAAGATTCTGACAAGATAGTAGGGAATACATTCTCAGTTTATGTATAATACCTATAATCTCTTCTTTTTTTTCCATAAGGGACCAGCAGATGGTGTAATGGCTATGCCGCTGGACTCCCAGGTAGTCAACCGCAGTTCAAGTCCCGTACCCAGTGACTTAAACTCATGCCGGGCGAGTATGTGTGCATGCCCAAGATCCCGAGAGGAGAATGGAGGAGAAGGGATTGTGGTGTGGCCATCCCCTCTGGGGGGGTGATTTCTCATTTTCTGTCTCTGTCTCTGTCTTTCTGGTGAGCACACATACCCTACAGCAAAAACCTCTCAAAAAAAAAAAAAGTGTCATTTCTACCCTCACAAAGTCTATACTTGTATTTTTTCCTGATTTTATGGCTATCCTTTTTTTTCCCCAATATATAGCTTTAAGTCTGAACTAATCCTTGAACTTCTGTGGAATCTCATTGATTTCTTTAAATGCTTCTCCAGTTTTCTTTCACGGAGGACAGGATTATTTCTCATTATCTACATTCTCTCTCTTCTCTACCTATTGCAATAGAAATTCATGAAATACTCTTGATCTCCATCTCTCTTCCTCTCTATCTCTCTTTTTCTCTGAGTGTATATCATGTGTATGTGCCCCTCAATTTTCCAGATACCTTCTCTCTTATTTTCTTACCTTTCCTCC
>NW_006159750.1:4072229-4075386 GCF_000334495.1 Tupaia belangeri chinensis
CCCCCCCATAACATCTCTCTTCTATAACCAGCAGCTAGAATGTCTATCCTCCTTGTGAGCTATATCACAAGCTGTATCACAGCTTCAAAATTTCTGGAAGATCTGGTGTCTCTCATTCTTCTCCTCAAAAAAGAGGTGTGTGCGCCGGGCGTGTGTGCGTGCATGCCCAAGATCCCGAGAGGAGAATGGAGGAGAAGGGATTGCGGCGTGACCATCCCCCCTAGGGGGTGATTTCTCGCTTTCTGCCTCTATGTCTCTCTCTCTCTGTCTGTCTGGCGAGCGCATGCGCCTTACAATGAAAATCTCTCAAAAAAAAAAGAGGTGTGTGGAGATGTTTAGAATGTACAGTTTTCTCACTAAAAATTTTTAAATCTTTACAGAGAATTTCCAGTGAACATAATTCTATGCCACATTACCCCTCAAAAATAAATAAATTTACAGGTGTAACAAAATAAGACATGTTGGCATTGGACAGATGTTTTTGATAGAGCTTTAGATGAAAAATGAATTGAATCATATTGACAGATAGCTAGAGTTGGAAAAAAATAAACAAAAATCTCAGAAGTCTGGAATACCATAGGCAACAGAAGTAGAGACAGAACCATTCTGGTTTTGTTCTTGTTTTTGTTTTTGTTTTTGCTATAGGGTGTATTTGCTTGCCAGAGAGAGAGAAAGTAAGAAATCACTCCTCAACTCTGAAAGCCATGCCAAAATCCTTTCTCCTCCAGTCTCCTCTTAGGATTTTGGGCATGAATTTACATGAACCCAGAGTGATTTTCATGCCACTGAGTCTAGGATTCGAACTGTCATGTGGGAATCCAGCACCTTAACCACCATGCCAGCTGCTGGCTCCCGAAGTCATTCGTCTTTATAGAACAAAGAGAGCCCCAAACTCAACGTTGACAGGTAAAAAATAGGGTCTTAGGCAGCAATCTAGTAAAGAGGACAGTGAGATGCACTACTGTCCTTGTCAGGTGAAAGTAAACTGCTTTGCTGGTCTTTGCTACTCAGTTTAGAAAAACTAAGATTTTCCAGATAGATAGTAGGTGTTAGGGACTGTGCCAACTCATTCTAAAAAAGAGAAATATCAGAAACAATAGATGCAATTAGAGCCACCACCTGATTAAGTTTATGAAACATGCTGTCATTCCAAGATCCATCTGCTTTCTGTCCAAACCAAACAGGTGAGGTAAAGAACTCATAGGAATCACCAGCATACAAGGGACAAGTTGTTGATTATAGCATTCATCTCTGCTGTTCTCTTAAGGATTTTTTATTACTTTTTTTTTAATTTGTTCTGTCTACTATAATAAACTAAACTACAAGCCAAAGTGAATATTTTCTAATTCCTTAATACATCTTCTCCTATAGAGATAACTATAGATTGGACCTATACACTCATTTAACCATAGATTATTGTAATGTGATGAAGCTTATCACATTGAATGTCTGTTTAGTCAAGATAGTAAATGTTATATAGGTATAATAATAATGCCAAATATTGGTGCCTTACAAAAATAAAGGATAATGTTCTGTTTAAGATACGTATCCATCATGGACTATGTATGGCTCTACTCTACGCTGTCTTTACTCCAGAACCTGGCTATTAGTTGACGTTTAGAGCATTGACAATAAAGAAGGGAAAAAAATGTGGCAAAAAGACACAGTGCCTAAAGCACTTGCCTAGGTGACACGTGACACTCCTGTTCACATGTCATCAGCAAAAGCAAATCACACAGCCACTCCTGAGTTCAATATGATAAAATATAATCCTGCCATCTTGAAAAAGACACTACAAGGAGTTTATAGTAAACAGTAATAAAATAAACTACACTGTCTGATCTGCATGAACTTCTCCCATGAGGGGTACACCACAGTGACATTTTGGTACCCTAGGGAGTAATGTCAGTTCAGTGACAGTGTACAAGAATTTCAGAAAAATCTGAGAATTTTTCTGTAGAATATTTACAACATACACTTGTGGCAATGTCAAATCCTTCCTCCAGGAGATAAGCCTTCTCTTCCACTCAAATATTCCATATTTGAAAACTAGCTGAAAATGGGGCAAACAGAGTTTACTCTCCATAGTGATTAAAATTAACCCTCCACACACTGACCTAGAACTTTTCTATTTTCTACATGAAGTCTTATTACATAGATATAAAATCTCCATCTATTTCAGTCTTAAGGGTATTATATTTAATTAGCCATCATCAAAAATATCTTGTGGGGACCAGCAGTTAGCGTAATGGCTATGTCGCTGGACTCCCACATAGTCAACTGCAGTTTGAGTCCCAGACCGGGTGGCTTAAACTCACGCTGGGCGCCTGTGCGTGTGTGCCCAAGATCCCGAGAGGAGAATAGAGGAGAAGGGATTGTGGCGTGGCCATCCGCCCTGAGGGGTGATTTCTCGCTTTCTGTCTCTCTGTCTCTCTCTGTCTGTCTGGCAAGCGCACACACCCTAAAGCAAAAACTCTCCAAAAAAAATAATCTTGTGGTTTAACTATTCTAATTATGACTAATCAGTCCCTCCTTGTCAATATCTGCTACCACTTGTCCTCTGTCATTCTGAGATCCACCGTCCACACTGAAATCAAGGAGCCCATTTCTATGTCAGGATCTTCAGTTATTATCCCCAGCCTTTGACAACAGACATTTTTAGATCTTTCTAAGAAAGCTGGAGCTCCTGTAATGTCTTTCCCCATGTTTAGATAAAGGTAGTATGCCTGAAACCTTCAATAAAATAGGCCTTCAATGAGATAGTCATTAGATAACTAATGAATATATTAGTTCACTAGGGGTGCCGTAACAAAATACCACTGACTGGGTGGCTAAAACAATTGAAACTTACTTTCTTATAGTTCTGGAGGTTGAAAGTCCAAGATCAAGGCAAAGTTGGTTTCTCTTGAGCCTCTTGTCTTTGCTTTCATATGGTCTTTCCCTTGTGTACGTATGTCTCTTTTTCCTCTTATATAGACACCAATCCTATTGGGTTAAGGTTCCTCTGTTACAGACTTATTGTATGCCTCTTTTTTCTCTTATAAAGACACCAATCCTATTGGGTTAAGGTCCCTCTGTTACAGACTCATTTATCTGTAATTACCTTTTTAAAGGACTTATCTTTATTTTTTTTTTTTTTGTGGTTTTTGTTCACAGG
>NW_006159750.1:4075409-4091974 GCF_000334495.1 Tupaia belangeri chinensis
ACAGAAAGTGAGAAATCACCCCCCAGGGGGGATGGCCATGCCACAATACCTTCTCCTCCATTCTCCTCTCAGGATTCTGGGCACACATGCACACACGCCCGACATGAGTTTAAGCCACTGGGTCCAGGACTCGAACCGTAGTCGACTACCTGGGAGTCCAGCAACATAGCCATTACACTAACTGCTGGTCCCAAGGACTTATTTTTAAATATGGCCACAATGGTGGCAAGATCTTCAAAATATGAATTCAGTGGGGAGGAGAACAGAAATCAAATCATAATATACTATTTCTTAAGATGTCTTTCTTAACTTTCATATATAGACTTAGTGAGGTGACGAATTCAACTTGCTTTGCAAAGATCAAATTTTGGGTCTGATTTTTGGTTTCATTGATAGTTGGAGTCCTGGTTTTAGTTTTTTTTGGTACTAAGAATCCTATTACTCCAAAAGATAAGATATTATTTTGGGGTAGTCACAGGAGTTCTCTGGTTTTCTGGTAGTGTCTTAAATATTTTTAAATCCTGAGGTCATTATTCCTTTCTGCAATCTCTCTAAGGCACTCAGAAATATCCAGCCCACCCCATAATCCTTGTGGTCTTCACTTCAGCAGTATTCAAATATTGTACTAGCCACTTGGTCTCTTGAAGCCATACCTTTAATGTTTGACACTTCATTCCATACAAGTACAGGTAATAACTTATGTAACTTTTTAAACTACTAATTTGTCACAGCTACCAATCTTATGTCTTTAATAACCAAGTCTATGTTTTCATTTTTTATGCTTTTTTTTTTCCTTAAAGTCACTCTTGGCAAGGGTTTAATTAGAGGGAAAAAAATCTATTATCAGTATTCCAGGCAGGAAATGATCTAATATACTGATCTCATGTTGTTGTAATGGGTAGAGAGATAGGAAGAAGCTACTCAGCAACCAGGAAACCACATAAATCTGTTGGTAAAGCTATAAGTACTAGTAATGAATAGTGAAATGTGACAAAGACAACAGAAGTTCATGTTATTCTGTCACTACTTCTGATAGAAGAAAAATAAATCCTATCTCACTTCCTCTTTCCAAATCTCTTAAATACCTTTCATTGGCCTACTCTAAGCAAGAGCACTGCTGGCAAAAGATTCTGAGAAATGTATTTCCCAGACTTCCAGCCTCTATCATACAGGAGAAGACCACAAAAGGTACTGAATGCTAATAGACATATATACCTAGCACACATATTTTTCCTGAAGTTATTGGAGAATATCTTCCACAAAAATAAATAATTAAACCAAAAAGAAATCCTGAGATCATAGAAACCAATAATTCAGGACCAGAGAGAGACAAAGCAATTTTCCAGGAAGATGACGAAAGAAAGTCCTAGGATGACAAGCTTCCTATATAGTAGCCAGCCCAGATTAGAATAGGAGGATGAGAAAATTTAAGAAAAGCTCCAAAGAAAATAAATAAAATTGCTGGAGTAATGTTACTATCTTGAAAAGAAAAGATAAGGAAAAATTATAAGAATAGGTATATAAAAATGTAAACAAATGAAAAAAAGTAAGGCAATGATTAACTCCAGGAAAAAAAAAAAAGAAAAGGTATACCACTTGTTTTAGTAAGCTATATTTAGTCACAGCACTAAAAACACTAAATATTAGCTTAATCAAAATTATATTATGATTTTGTTAGAAGTAGAAGAAGAACATGTCAAGGTGATTATGCAAGAAAGTTAAATTCTCAACTACTATAATAAGAAGTATAGGTTAGTTTTCAAATGGATAAATTTATAAATAGTATTTGATAATTTTTCATTTCAGAATTGGAGGTAAATGCTAGAAGAAATAACTAAAATATGTAAAAGTCATTGATTCTAAGAAGTAACCAGTGGGGATGAGGAGGGATAGATAAGAGGCTACCATTTTTTAATGAGCCTTGTCCAATTATTTGACTATAATACTGTATACATGTATTAGTTTTATATATATATACATATACACACATACATGTATATAAAAAATATAATATCTCTTTTTAAAAGACTAAATAGGGGCCAGCCCATGGCATGGTGGTTTAGGTAACTGGATCCCACATGGCCAACAGCATAGTTCTAGCTTGCACCCAGTAACTTGAACAACACACCAGATACATGTGTATGCATGCTGAAAACCCCAAGATGGAGAAGGAATTGTAACATGACCATTCCCCATGGGGGGGGTATTTTCTCATTCCAACAACCACCCCCTCACCCCAGTATCAAATGAATGTGTTACCTGGTAAATTTTTTTTTTTATTGAGAGGTTTTCACTATAGGGCGCATGCGCTCGCCAGACAGACAGAGAGAGACATAGAGACAGAAAGTGAGAAATCAACCCCCAGAGGGGATGGTCATGCCGCAATCCCTTCTCCTCCATTCTCCTCTTGGGATCTTGGGCACACGCGCCCGGCATGAGTTCTAAGCCACCGGGTCCAGGATGCAAACCGCGGTCGACTACAAGGGAGTCCAGGGACATAGCCATTACGCTAACTGCTGGTTCCCACCTGGTAAATTTTTTAAAGTAGAGTTTTAACTCTGAGAATTTCTCTCCACTCTAACTTTTCTACCTGAAAATTTACTCTTGCTTTTAGAGCTAGTTCATATGCTCTCTTCTGAGAAACTTCCCTGAATTTTTGCTACTTCTCAAGTCCAAACGAAATTATTTCTTAGTCTGGGACTCCCAGCAAAATTTAGAAGAGCATTTGTCTTATTTTATCGTATATTACTTGTTATTATTGTTATTACTTCTCTGCTTTCCCCACTAAAATGTGGGATCATAAATTACATTTTTTCCCTAAGCCTGTGTGATCCTCTAATTTAGTAAAGATATTAGAAATATCAAAGTTTAAATAAATGCTTAGAAGAAATAAGTCACTCGTGCATAAACATAGTGACAAATTATAATCACTTAGAAGTGTTTGGGAAACAGGTACATACTCATTGATGACATCATAGAAGCAGTTTATTTGGCAGGAAGTTAATAACCATATAAATCCCTCACTAAGGTTCCATGATTCTATGCCCTAGATGTTATGAAATAATTTTTCCAGGAATTATATGTTATCATGCTTTTACTAATTTATTTTTGAGGATTTTTTCTTTTTCATTTTTATTATATCTGGTTGCAGCTGATTGCTTAATAAGAAAGAACAAAAGCTCTTTGACATTGTAGAAATGGGATCAGCAGATAGTGTAATGGTTACGTCACTGGACTCCCATGTAGTCGACCATGTTTTGAGTCCTGGACCGACGGCTTAAATTCACACCAAGCATAGTGTGTTCGTGCATGCCCAAAATCCCAAGAGGAGCATGGAGGAGAAGGGATTGTAGCACTGCCATGACCCCAAGGGTGAGGAGTGATTTCTCACTTTCTGTCTCTCTGGCAAGCGCACGTATGTTATAGCAGAAATCTCTCTCAAAAAAAAGAAGAAGAAAAAAACTCTTTAATATCATAGGTTTAGGAAACTATAGAGGATTTTAGTCGTCAAGGTCACTCTGGCAAGTTTCAGATCCCACAAACAAAACTGACCTCAACTTGGCAGCTTCTGCACCCTAAATCATAGGGCTGAAAAAAAAGCCAACACTCATTTTAATTAGGGTGATAACCAGCTGTTAGCACTGAGCAAATGAGTCTAGAGAGGGTACCCTGCCAGCACAAGTGTTAAATAGCAGGAAGTTCATTAAAATGATAAGAGAAAGGCAATAAGGGGCTGACATGTTCCAGCTAGTCCTTGTGAGGTGTAAAAAGCTGACCTCAAATGAATGTATCATTCCAAATCCTGGGTGAAAGACTACAGAGGTCTGAAGATACAGGAGTAAATGATCATGATTAGAAAAAAAATTAGGGGATAAAATAAAGCATCGCAACAGGAAGGAGCTAGGGCAGTTGATGTTCTGTAAGCTACCAACATTTACACTGCAATATATCTTCCAAAATCTGGGACAGGACAGAACAGTTTATGAACCAATAGTTCTCATGTCTGGATACACATTAAATCACTTGGATGCTTTTCAGAGATGTACTGATGCTCACATCCTACAATCAGGGATTCTAATTTACCAGGTTGGGGCTGAAACTAGGTCTCAGGGTCATTAACTTGCCCAAGATCACCTAGTTTTTAGTTAACTGCACGCTACAGATGACACTGTTGGTAGCCAGGTCTACTGGCATCCAGTTTAACATATGCTTTCTTCTACTCAAATTCTGTAGTAACCACCCCATGATATGCTGCAGATGCAGTAGATAAGTGGCTTCACTCAGCATTTCTAGAACATCTAGAAATATGAGATCAAGAGCACACTCAAAACCATGTGTGGCTCAGTCCAACTGGAGAGACCAAGTCAGAGGAGCCTCATCTCCATAAGATAGGCTATTGTTCATTCCTCCACAATCAGTTCAGACCAACCTTGAAGAAGCCAGGAGGTGCTGAGTAAGATCTGGGCAAAGAACTCCAGTTGGTCAGCTTCATATTGTAAAATAAAACAAAACTTCACTGCTTGTGAAGTGTGCATGCTCGCTCACACACACACACACACACACACACTCCCTCTCTCACACTAGCTGTAACTCACATTCAGCTGTAACCAGTTGTTCAGCTGCACCTGAATCCCAGGTTGATTTTGTTAATAATGTAATATGACTTTTCTGAAAATTCAATATATAAATGCATTTAATCCTAACACCCTGATATCTATACTATAAACTTAAAAATCAAGTTAGCTACTTTCCAACTTAGGCCGGGTAGAATGGCTCTTGCAGAGAAGGATGGTAAGAAGATGAAGCGTCATTCTGCCACCAATGAGGGGACCCAAGAATGCACCATCAACATTCCCAAGCACATCCATGATGTGGGCTTCAAGAAACATGCCCCTCAGGCACTCAAAGAGATTCTGAAATTTTCCAGGAAGAAGATGGGGACTCCAGGAGTTAACATTGATACCAAATTCAACAAAACTTTCTAGTTCAAAGGAATAAGGAACGTCTCATACCCTATTTGTGTGTGGTTGTCCAGAAAACATAATGAGGATGAAGATTCACTCAACAAGTTCTACACTCTGGTGATCTATATACCTGTTACCACTTTCAGAAATCTACAATTAATGTGGATGAGAATTAACTGCTGATTTGCAAATAAAGTTATAAAACCACCAAAAAAAAATCAAGTTGGCTAATTATGTTTAAATATATACTAAAGGGACAGAAAGTCATTAACTCAACCATCAATCACCATGTCACCACCACAGCAAACCAGCCTGCCCATTCCAGATGGTGCTGATGGCACCCTTCCATGCACCTGCACCTCAGGAGACTCAGGGTCCATGGGGCAGGCTCCAGCACTACTCGGCTATTTCCCATCTCTCAGTGATTACTCTTCTTCGCCTAATGTTTTCATGTTCTGAAAACTTATTTCATGCATTTCGTCTGGTTTTTTAGTTGTTCAGACAAGATGAAAGTACAGTTCCCCTTCATCTTTTTTTAAAAATTGATTTAATTTTTATTGATTCATTCATTTATTTTAATTTGATGAGAGTGAGTGAAAGCAAGCCACTAAGTCCAGGACTTGAATCATGGTCAGCCATGTAGGAATGTCAAGTGCCTTAATCACCATGCCACCCACTGGTCCCCCTTTGCTTCATCTTGACCTAAAGTGAAAGCCTAGGATACAATTTTAACTAAAAGAAAAGCAAATATTAAATTTATTATCTTTAGAATTTGATGAGAAAATATAGATTCTTTCTCGCTGTCCTCACTAGACTCACAGGAGAAACTAATTCAGAGGTTGTTCTCACCTTCTATAGCATGTTCTGAATACCAGATTTCCTCAGTTCTAAGATATTCAGTTGTGATACACATCATCAAGACACTTCAGAGAATTTGGAGAGAAACTCACTAAACTGAATATACACCTAGTAGTAAGATGCATCTCTATTTTAGAAATATTATCTTCTGAAAAACTATTCATCTTTTTTTTTTTTAGAGCAATTTTTGCTGTAGGGCACATGAGCTCACTGGAAGAACAGAAAGTGAGAAATCACCTCCTGGGGGGATGGCCATGGCACAATTGCTTCTCCTCCATTCTCTTCTCAGGATTTTGGGCACACACACACACACACACACACACACACGCCTAGTGTGAGTTTCAAACTGTAGGGTCCAGAACCCGAACCATGGTCTGCTATGTGGAAGTCCAGTACCTTAACCACTATGCCACCTGTTGGCCCAAAAATGATTCATCTTAAAGTTGAGGAAATGTGGTAATATCCTCTTAACCTTCAAATTCTGTAACCTGGGACAGTACTTTCCAGATACATCTTTACTTAGATGGGAATTGAAAGTACAACATTGGGATCCCAAACCTTCTAAATGGTTATTAGGTTAATATGAGTATTTCAGTCATGCAGTAGATAAAAGAAATTTTGGTAGATCTTCCTAAGCAGCATTACATAACATTCTTTACATGAAAAAAACTGTTTCTGGACAAAGAAACAATTTCCTTCCCTCATTCTCTCAGTTATTTTAATGACAGTACCCAGGTAAGTGAAGGGAGAAAATTTGTAACGCTGAGGGCATTTCTTGGATTGGTGGTTCTCCAGTGTACCAGAATTACCCCAAGGTCATGTTGTCACATACATTGTTGGACCCTACTCCAGATTTCCAGAGGTGCTAAGTCTGAGGTGGTACCCCAGAATTTGGATTTCTAATATTTCCAGGTGATACTAATGCAGCTCATCCCTGGGACATTTGGTTTAGGTTTCTCCATTGTAAGTTATTCTTATTACCTCTTTCCATACTGTCCCCTTTAAAAGTAAGCCACTGTGCACCTCACGTTTAAGGAGTGGGGCATTATGTTCCTCCTTCTGCATGGGAAATTTATCTCTTCTTTCTCACATGTTAATTTATTCAATAACTCTTATCTGTCAGGATGGACTCATAGACTTTTATACTTTGAGTTATTAAATAATGCTACTTTATTTATTTTGTTACTCAACATGTGCTAACTTTGGCAGAAGAAGCCACGGGCCTTCAGGATAAGGTTCCACATGGCTACTGTGAACTAGATTTTTAAGGGAATGAAGACTTTCTACTAATAATTCAGCCTCCAACAAAAGAGCTAGCGGCTGAACCTCCAGAATTTGAAAGAAAACACAACATTCATCAGATGACAAGAAATCACCGCCGGATCACGAGAAACATGGGAAAACAAGAAAATACCTCTCCTCCTAGGGAAAAGAGTAACTCTTCATCCACAAGCAGTTCGGTGAAAATCATGGAAATGTCTGATAAGGAATTCAGATCATTCATAATGTCTAAGCTAACAGAGATGGAAGAGAAGAGAGATAATGAACTACTAAAGAGAAAGGAGAAAGAGATTGACGAGTTCCAAGAGATGAGGAAATTCCTGCAAGATCTAAAAGTGGAATTACACACTTTACAAAAGACTCAAACCGAACTGCTAGAGATGAAGTCTATAATACAAGAAGTCAAAATCTCCCTGGAAAGCATTAAAAGCAGACTAGATCATTCAGAAAATAGAATCTCAGATGTAGAGGAGAAAATGGCTGGCCTAGAAAAATCCACCATGAAGGCTGAGAAAATGGCACAAAAATTTGAGAATAATATGCGAGAAGTACTGGATACCATCAAACGTCCAAATATCCGGATAATTGGCATTCCAGAAGGTGAGGAAACCCATAAGGGCATTGATAATCTATTCCAGGAAATCCTGCAAGAAAACTTTCCAAACCTAGAGAGGCATTCAAAGATCCAGTCCCAGGAAATACAACGGACCCCAAATAGAATCAACCCTAGAAGATCTTCTCCAAGACACATTATAGCCAGGTTGACCAAAACTGCAGACAAAGACAAGATACTAAGATTAGCAAGAGAAAAACATCAAGTTACCTACAAAGGACATCCCATCAGGCTAACAGCAGATCTCTCATCAGAAACAATAAAAGCGAGGAGAGAATGGGAAAATATATTCCAAGTGTTAAGAGAGAAGCAGTTTCAGCCAAGAATACTGTATCCGGCAAGATTATCTTTCAGGTGGGAAGAAAAGACAAGAACATTCTCAGATAAACAAAACCTGAAAGAATTTACCAGCACCAGACCAGACCTCCAAGAAGTTCTCAAGGATGTGCTGTATCAGGAAAACTAAACGCAGATACATGGAAATAAGAGTCCAAAAACTGAGAAAGTAGCTAACTTAATCATAGGGACAAGTCTGGAGTTGAATACTATATCCCAGAATTTAATCAGGAAAATTGAACCAGAACAGAAGATAAAAGTATATGAGACTGATAGGTTCATGCACCTACCATTTGAACAGAATCCTAACCTGTTTCCGGGCTTTAAGCAAAGTTCCTTGGCGGTTCTTTGATTTAAGTTAAAACTGGTTTTCTTAGTAGTAACGAGGGAACTCACCTTTGAAAGTAGTCAGGTTATGTAGGAAATTGTGTGATCAATGCAATGTGGGTGGGAAGGGAATGGAGGACAATTTTGGACACTAGAGGTGGTGTGAGAGGAGGGTGGGAAGGGACAGAGGGTCAGAAAGAGGGGTGGAATTAATTCTAGCAACTAGAAGTGGAAATTTATATTTTTTGTAATGTGCATGATTGAGTCACTATGCAGTGTGTACTGGATGGGAGATCGCATTTTGTGTGCTGTGATGATGCCTAGAGAAGGAATGTAAATTGAGTTACAAAAAAGAGTTTCAGGAAAACAAAATATATCTATTCAATGACTGCAGTAGGATATGTAGCCCCAGTTAGGTGCTACTTGATAGGATGCGTAAAGTTAGACTTGTGCTCATGGAAATGTGTCACATGTGGTTGCTAGGAGGGTATTTGGATTGATGAGGGTCTTTGGTGATTCAATAAAATGTGGGGGGAAAATGGTATAGAAAGCAAACATAGATAACAGAGAAAGTGTGGGAGGAGAACAGGAGGTGGCAGAGGGTAAGAGAGAGGGAACCAAGGATAGGGGGAAAAAAGCAAAACATACAGAAAACAAGAAATGGAAGATCACTTGCTAATAATAACATGTTTGTTGATATGCTTGATAGAGACAATATACAGTGTACTCTGGATGGAAAAAAAAAAAGAAATGGAAAAATTGTTTGTTGATAACACATATGTTGATGTACTTGATTGAGCCAACAGACAAAATTTATTCAATAACTCTTTTCTGTCAGGATGGACTCATAGACTTTTATACTTTGAGTTATTAAATAATGCTACTTTATTTATTTTGTTACTCAACATGTGCTAACTTTGGGCATTGGGAGCTCTTCCAGTTGATTCCTATCTACCTTTGACATACCTCTATTAGTGTGTGTGTGTGTGTGTGTGTGTGTGTGTGTGTGTGTTTTGAGCACTTCCTTATTGCATGGCAGTGCAAAATGCCCTAGGTCATCTTGTATACTCCCTGCCCCAATCCTAGAATCAGCCATTTTGCCGAAGATCTCTGGTTCCTTTAATTGGAGAATGGTATTAGAAACTAAGTTTGCGTGTTGATGTGTGTGTTGCTACTGGATGTCATTTCCTTTAGGCCCTGTCAACTGACTGAACAAATGAATAGATACACACAGAGGAACCTGTGTGCGTATGTATGTGTATAAATATCTATGAATATTACCAAATTTAACCATCTGTATCTCTCAAGCTCTTATGTCTCCAACTCTGATTCATTACTACATGGATCATTTTCTCACAGATATGCTCCCACTCCAACAATAAAGAACTTGACTCCCACCATCGCCATCCATTCACTTAATTGTTCAGTTCCAACATAAATGCACAACAATATCAGGATTATTAACACTTACTTCCATGAGAAATAACTTTCTTGACTAGAGTACAGTACTTCCATACCTTTAGCCTTACGCATTCCACTCATTTCGAGTTCTTTAGACGAGCATCATTTTTTACATTTATTTACTTATTTATTTTTACATTTTTCCACAAACACTTTACATATCAAAAACATTTTTGCTCATACTTAATCGTTCTTGACAGTTAATGAACAACTTTCAAAATTTCAAAACAATGAAT
Source organism: Tupaia belangeri chinensis (assembly GCF_000334495.1). Lineage (NCBI taxonomy): Eukaryota > Metazoa > Chordata > Mammalia > Scandentia > Tupaiidae > Tupaia > Tupaia belangeri. The sequence continues at coordinate 4,085,486 of NW_006159750.1, forward strand.
TTTAAAGAGTATTATCAAAATATTTGTTATAATTTTGTTTGTGACTCTATAACAGAGACAGTATCTTTTTTGTTAATTTTGAGAAAATATTTACATGTCAACTACTCAGACTGTTGAAAAGCTCACAATTCACCCAGCACACAATTCACAAATAAACCTTTTCAATTTGGTCCTGCCTACCAAGTATTCTGTGATACACCATCTGCTAGCAAAGGTCAGTCTCTTTTTCTTCCTTCAAAGTCTTCCTCAAGATAATTCTCTGGCTGTGACTGCTCTTTTGCAATCTCTGCTGATTACAATGCTGGGCTGAAAAAGTCCAGGTTATTTCATGGTGCAATTCTTTCATATAGCTTCTCTAGTCCTCTCTGCCAGGCAGAAATGTTCATGGTGCCAGGCCATCTTTCCAAGAGCTTCCATTGGCTTACTTGAGATTTACCTTAGCTCCATAGTTTTCTAGTTTAATCTTCAGATACGACATTCCAGTCAAAGCCCTGTCCAATAACACGTATTTCCAATTTCTGATTCAAGGCAACAGGTTATTATTGAACTTATGCAAATAACCATTCTTTTACAAAATAGGAAAACTCTCAAAAATTTTTGATTTACAGAGGGATCAGGAAAGGAGGAAAGTTTGTTTCCATTTAAAGAGACAAACAAACAAGAGAAAAAAACATTTGAACAAATTACTAAACCTATCCATAGCTCAAAAGAAAGTAAAATCCTTAAATGGGGAAAACAAAGCTTAGTAAAGAAAAAGACAGTAATGTTTTACTTAAAAGTCATGAATTTCTATTTCCCCAGTTCAGCCTTATGTAATTAACCTTTCTTCTGTTAAATTTGCAGTGTTACTGTAGCCCAATCTTTCCGTTTAAATCCTGGAAGTTAATATTCAGCACTATTATTGATAGTTCTCGTCCCTAGCATTAAGTTGGTCATTTTCTTGGTTGATTTTTGTTCTCTTATTTATTTATGTGTGTCTTTAGTTTTCTTGATAAAGCACTCCTGTAAGAACTTCTTGAAGAGCTGGTCTGGTGCTGGTAAATTCTTTCAGGTTTTGTTTATCTGAGAATGTTTTTATCTTTTCTTACCATATGAAGGATAATCTTGCCAGGTATAGTATTCTTGGTTGAAACTGTTTTTCACTTAACATTTTGAATATATTTTCCCATTCTTTCCTTGCTCGTATTGTTTCTGATGAGAGGTCAGATGTTAGTCTCATGGGATAACCTTTATAAGTAACCTGACGTTTCTCTCTTGCCAATTTAACATCTTATCTTTGTCTATGGATTTGGCCAATCTGGATATGATGTACCTTGGAGAAGATCTTGGGTCGATTCTTTTAGGGATCCTTTGTATTTCTTGGGTCTGGATATTTGAATGCCTCTCTAGATTTGGAAAGTTTTCTTCCAGGATTTCATGGAATAGGTTATCAATGTCCTTAGTTTCTTCACCTTCTGGGAGACCAATTATTTGGATGTTTGGGCACTTAATGGTATCTAGTATTTCTCGTATAATAGTCTCTTTTGGGGGGTTATTTTCTCAGTTTTTTGGTTGTATTTTCTAGGTCAGAGGTTTTGCCTTCAACACCCGAGATTTGATCTTCTCCATGGACTAATCTGTTTTTAATACTTTCGAGGGATTATTTGATTATTGTATTGCAGACTTCATCTCTAACAGCTCTGTTTGATTCTTTTTTATGGTGTTTATTTCCTCTTTCAGATCATGCAAGAACTTCTTCACCTCCTGGAACTCGTTGTCTCTTTTCTCCTGCATCTTCTGGAGTTCATTGTCTTTCACCTCTTGAATCTCATTTAGTTTTGTCACTATGAATATTCTGAATTCTCTATCAGACATTTCTGTGAGTTCCACTGTACTGTCTGTAGATGGTGAAGGATTGTTCTTTTCACTTATGGGAGAGATATTCATTTCTCATATTTCTTGGGCCTTTGTGGTGGTTCCTTGTCATTTTGTGACAAATTCTCTCCTCTACTGTGTCTTGCAGTGTGGTATCCACAGAAAGAAATTATGAGTTCAGATATATAAAAAGCAGGTTCTTCCTTAAAGCAGAAGTTCAATAAGCATTGAGGATTTCAATAACCCTAAAAGTATTCAGAGGCTTGGCTACTGTGTACCTAGGCCTGTCCAGACACTCTCTATGTGACAGAAAAGCAGAGTAGGAAAGTAAAGTTAAAAAATAAATAAATAAAAAGCAAAAGGAAAAGAAAAGAAAAAAAAAAACTAGATAAAACAACTCAAAAGGAAAAAAAAATCTTTAAAAGGTAAAAAATGAAAACTACACAGTGCACTAGCAGAACACACCAGGATATACCACGGATTTAAAATGGCTTCTGAAATTAGCACAAGAAAGAAAAGGCCTGAGGTGAGAAGAAGTGATTTAAAAATAAAAAACAAACAAACAAACAAAATTTAAAGAGAGACAGATAGTCAGACAGAGACAGAGAGGACAGAGGTTGCCCTACTTTGAGTGTTTCAGGAGTCTAGAACATGGAGTTTAGAGCATAAGTTTAGTTGCCTTGGTCTCTGCACACGCCAGGAAACACCTCAGATTTAAAGTCTTATGCTATCATCTTTCCCTCACTCCTTCAGTGAGAGTGTTTTACATATTTGTAATGTTTAGACTCTTATGTCACCATCTGTATTCTCTCTTGGGATCCCTGACCTCTAAGTGATTTTTTTAAACTTGTACATATTAAGGCTCACTCTTCATGTTGTAAAGTTACATAGGCTTGACGAGTACATGTCATACATACACGGTTACACGGTTACAGTACCATACAGAATAGTTGTACTACCCTAAAATATGCCCATCACCTATTTATCCTTTCTCCCATCCTCAAACCCTTGACAACACTGATCTTTTGTCTGTAAAGTTTTACCCTTTCCAGAATGTCATGTAATTGGAATCATAGAACATGTAGCTTTTTCAGAAGGGATTCCTTCACTTAGCAACTAACATTTAAGATTCCTCCATGTCCCTTTACAGTTGGACAATTCACTTGTTTGTATTGCTGAATAATCTTCTATTGTATGGATCTACCACAGATTTTTTTAAAAAATGTATTCACCTATTAAAGGACATCTTGGTTGATTCCAGGTTTTGACAATTATGAATAAAGTGCTATAGACACTCATGTCCAGGTTTTTGTATGAACATAAGTTTTCAACTCAATCGAGCAAATATTCAGGAATGTGATTGCTAAATAGTATAAGACTATGTGTAACTTTGAAAGAAACTGCCAGATTGTCTTCCAAAGTAGTTGTACTATTGTGCATTCCCACAATAAAGAGGCCCTGACTCTTCCTCACCATATTGGATGTCACCAAGTTGTTTTTTTATTTTTTTCCCTACTAATTTTAGCCACCCTAATATATGTGTATTGATATCTCATTGTTATTTTAGTTTGCAATTCCTTAGTGATCAATGGCAGTGAGCATCTTTTTATGTGCTTCTTTGTGTAAATCTTCTTTGGTTGTGTCTAGGAATTTTTTTTTGTTTTACAATCCTCTGTTTGATTCTGATGAAGAACAAGATTAGAGGACCAATGTTCTAGACCCATCAAATGGACACTCACCTCTACTTAAACAATTGTCCCTCCCTATAGGATCCTACCAACAGGGACACTCTGGCTAGGTGAAGTGAGAAAACTGTTAGGTCATCTGAGGCTCCTGCATGGGCTGGGTTTCCTATCAGTGGAAGGTATGCTGTTCATCGGTTCCAGTTTCTGCTTCTACTATTGAAGATGCTAATAATAGCAGAAAAGATGGTGGGAGTAATCAAAACCTTGCGTTATTTATTCATGGGAAAGCTATGTTTGGGTCGCCAATCATTAAAGGTACTAGTCAATTCCCAAACCCTCCAATTATGATAGGCATATCAATAAAGAAGATTATTACAAAGGCATGGGCAGTAACGATAACATTATAAATTTGATCATCACCTAAGAGAGCGCCAGGTTGGCTGAGTTCCACATGAATTAGGAGACTTAGGGCTGTCCCAACTATTCCAGCTCAAGCACCAAACAGTAGGGTCCCAATGTCTTTGTGGTTAGTTGAAAATAATCAATGATTTACTAACATAGTTAGGTAGAATGGCTGAGCAAGCATTAGACTATAAATCTAAAGACAGAGGTTGAGTCCTCTTTTTTTTTTTTTTTTTTTTTTTTTTTTTTTTGGGGGTTTTTTTTTTTTGCTACAGGGTGTATGTGCTTGCCAGAAAGACGGAGAGAGACAGAAAGCGAGAAATTACCCCCTGGTGGGTGGGATGGCCAGGCCGCAATCCCTTCTCCTCCATTCTCCTCTTGAGATCTTGGGCACGTACACACCGGCGTGAGTTTAAGCCACCGGGTCCAGGACTCTAACTGCGGTTGACTACATGGGAGTCCAGTGACATAGCCATTATGCTAACTGCTGGTTCCTTGAGTCCTCTTTTTATAAGGGTCCTGTAGAATATTTCATGTCTAATTGCAAATTCAAAGCAGCTTCAATTTTGCCTGGAGCTTCTCCCATCTTTTTTTTTTTTTTCTTAAGGATGAGAGAAGTAGATTGAAGCCAGTTGTTTAGGGTATTTAGCTGTTAACTGAAATTTCATGGGGGTAGATCCCATCAACCTAGTAAGGATTTAGCTTAAGTTTAAAGCATTTGGTTTGCATTCAATTGATGTGAGGTAGAATCTTGCAGTCCTTAGAGTTCAGGAATTAAGTAGTAATAGCTTGTTTGAAGCTTTAAAGACTTCTAAACTGTGTTTAACCTAAATTCCTACAGTAGTAGGGACCTAAGTGTACCAAGAGGAAGGGTTAGGGTTGTTAGTGTAATAAGACAATGTGAGAGAATTGTGCTGTTCTTGTCTTCAAATTTTAATTTTATCTTGGTGTTGTTGGATGAGGGAAATAAAGTCAATGATGTTGAATAAATTAATCATATATAGAAATAAAGGTTAAGGAGGGCTATTATAGCTATGAGTGTTGGTATAATAATATTATTCCCCTTTATTGGATTTCATAGCTAAACATTTTTCTCTTTAGAATGTCACCACTGATTTACTCGTTAATAATCTATTTGAATAAAAGAGTGATCTACGCCCAATGACTTGACACTGAGGGAAGCTGAGGACACTTGTGCCTGAGAATGAGCTCTTAGTTTTAGTTTCTACAAGTTAAGAGCTGAGAGACTCACTAACCTCTACAATTTGTTGAATTCTTACTCAGTGAAGTGTGCGTGTATCAGCCATCGTCCCCTGATGCACCTGTCCAGGTCTGCCCAGGTGGGAATTGCTGGTGCTATAGCTTTTAGTTCACAATTTCAAACACATGATTTTTTTAAATGGAAAACAGCTTTAATAAAAAGCTACTTAATAAAAGAGGCCATGAAAGTCCTTTTGTAAACAGCATGGCCCAGAAATAAGAAAAGGCTTATAGCTTAAGTACAAAACAAACCTCTTTTCACACTGTAAACATCAATTGTTAGATAATGTTCACTGAATCCCATGTTGTCTCTCACTTTTATTCTAAGAAACTTTCTACTTTCTCTCAAACTTTGGATGTCTAAAGTGTCGGGGCCTGTGTGACCACAACTCCCTGCAGACTCATCACACCCTACCTGTTCTCAGAACTTCAGAGCATATTATGGTTTCCATAGAGGAGGGGTCCTTTGCCTCCTTCGCTCTTCTAATCAGCAAAGAGGGTTCTTATATCCATTCAGATCCTCTCCGAGGGGATTAGTAGTTCTGTTCATGCCTTATTTTCTGTTTACTCTCGTGAAAGGTCAGAACAATCATCATCTGGTTACTGGATGCATTCCTAAACACCTGCAGGCATCATTAGCTGCCTTCTTGCTGCGCCTCCAAAAGACAGGGTCTACATCCCTGGCAGGTCAGAACAATCATCATCTGGTTACTGGATGCATTCCTAAACACCTGCAGGCATCATTAGCTGCCTTCTCCCGCCTCCAAAAGACAGGGTCTACATCCCTGGCAACCAAGTTCCTACTCTCTGTTACCAGCCCCCATGCTTCCTAGCTCTGTAAAGCTGTGACTGTCTTTGCATCTAATTCCTTAGAACTACCTAGTAATTATCCCTCCTACTTCCTTCCAAAGCTATCTCTGGGTTGTTTTTATTCTCGCTTTGACCAATAATTCTTTTAAAGTATGTATTTAATTTCCCCAAAAGTTTAAATATATTTATACCAGTACCATGTTTAAATGGTTATAGTGAAGTTTCTTTGCAGGTCTTAAAGTATCCAGTAACGGAAAAAAAAAAAAAAAAAAAGGTTAAATCTTTCCCTCGGGAACAACATAACCCCTCTTCTTTCTACATTGTCCCCCTTCTTGGTTTATGTGGAAATCCATTTAAATGAGAACTATATTTATCTATGTGTTCTAAATAATGCATTTAGTTTGGACACATTGGGAGAGATGTATACCTTTCAAGTTGTGACAGCTGGTTATTTTTTTTTCTTTTTTTTTTTTTTTTT